>NW_021182930.1:0-3223 GCF_002162155.2 Triticum dicoccoides | reverse complement strand
CTGCCTGTAAGTACTATTTCTGTCATTAAGTCTCTATATATAGCTCGGCTCTTTCATTGCATGTATTTATAATTAATTATCCTCAATATATATATTATGCAGATTGAAAATCGTCGAGTGCAAAAAACAAGAAATTTATGATATTGGGTTCATTAACACAAATATCATAGATGTATTTCTGGTTGAAAAGAACGTCAAAGAGGCCGAGGACAACTTGCTACAATCGTTGATCAAAAATCAAAACAAAGATACCATACTCTTTCCTTACAACGGCCCGTGAGTGTTACTGTCGTGTGCATATTCGGTTTCCCTTATTACTCAAGCGAGCTTATAGTAATGTAATTGATGAGTTATGCATGCGTGCGCAGGTACCACTATATTCTTCTAGAGATTAAGCTTGAGCGTGGACTAGTAACCGTCTTAGACTCGAGACGGAAAGATCCCAAATCCTATGCGGACATCACTGAAATGCTCAACAAGTAAGTTCAATCGATCATTATCGCACCATATCGGTAATTTTTTGTTCATTTCCTGATATCTCAAGTAATAATAATAATTTTCTTTGTCTTGCAGGGTTTGGAAACAGTTCACCGCAGAAGCTCCGGGACTGCCGAAGGAGCTGACATATAAATGGCCGAAAGTAAGTACTACTGTCTAGCTAGTTGCGTGCATCTCCCGTTGATTCTATAGCTATACTTTCATCAATGCCATTTATAATGCTTCATTATCAGTTTGATTGACCTCTATTTCTCGTAAAGTGCTTGTGGCAGGAGGAAGGGAATGATTTCTGTGGATACTACGTGTGCGAGTTCATCCACACCGCGACTTTGAAAAACAAGCGGGGCTACTCTCAAAGACAATATGAAGTGCGTAAGCAATAATATTCACAATTTCATTTTATTACACCATCATTTCTGTTCAATTTCATTCATATATATGTATTAAAAATTAACCCCCTTCTTCAAATTAGACGTGGCAGATGCGAAATGAACTCCTAGAACTAGATCGCATGAAAACAATTCAAGAGGAATTGGCGGGATTCTTTCTTGACCACGTCATCAATAAAGCCGGAGAATACCATGTGGAAATTGATTTCAAATGCTAGGGGTTTGTAATTAAGAGATATTATACATATTGTACATGTATGTAGTCAGTAGCGTCGGATACATGATACGAAAACTTGTTGTTCGACCAATCTCTCGGAGAAGGAGAGGTCGATCGATCACTTCTCTCGGTATGCATGACGAACTTCTGTACTGAATGGTTCCCTCGATCACTTATGTATATATAGTACGTAGCGTCGACCAAGCACGGACATAAGAGAGGACACTTCTCTCTATTAATTAGCTATCTAACACAATATATGAAACACCTAAATTAACCCCCCAAAACCCCCAACCTCCCCTCCTTTCAAAAAAAAAACAAAAACCCCAGCCAATGGAATGCTGACGCGTGGATGCCTTTTGGTCCCGGTTGGAGCCACCAACCGGGACCAAAGGCCACCTGACTGGGCTCGGCGCACAGGGCCACGTGGAGGCACATTGGTCCCGGTTCTGGTTTGAACCGGGCCTAATGGGTGGAGGTATTAGTAACGGCCCATTAGTCCCGGTTCATGAACCGGGACTAAAGGCCCTTACGAACCGGGTCTATTAGGTGTTTTTCTACTAGTGATTGGAAGACTGTTCAGTGGATTTTCAGGTACCTTCGTGCCACCTCCAATGCTTGTTTGAAATTTGGTAGGACCGGTGAGGGACTAGCTGTCTATGTGGATTCAGATTTTGCTTCCAACGATTCGGATAAGAGGAGGTCCCTTACAGGTTATGTGTTCACTGTTGGTGGTTGTGCCGTGAGTTGGAGAGCAACATTGTAGCCAGTAGTTGCCCAGTCTACCACTGAAGAAGAATACATGGCTATTGCAGAAGCATGTAAAGAATCAGTTTGGCTGAAAGGTTTGTATGCTGAGCTTTGTGGAGATAATTCTTGCATTAACTTGTTTTGTGACAGTCAGAGTGCCATTTACCTAACTAAGGATCAGATGTTCCATGAGAGAACAAAGCACATTGATGTCAAATATCATTATGTTCAAGACATTGTTGAGCAAGATAAACTGAAGGTATGCAAGATTAGTACTCATGATAAGCCCGCTAATATGTTGACAAAGCCAGTTCCTGTTGCTAAGTTTGAGCTTTGCTCAGACTTAGTTGGTGTAACTCATTAGCTAGCCCTAGTGGATGTTTGGCGCCAAAAGTGTTTCCTTTGTTGTTTAGGGAGGAGGTTCTCATTCATGCTACAAGATGGAATTTGTCTCAAGGTGGAGTTTGTTATGTTATGCTCCAAATTCAAGTATAAAGAGGGAGGCTAACTTCTGACGAGCGAGCGGAGTGAGGCCTGTCGCCGGTAGGCTTGGGCCGAAGTGTGCGTCAGCTTACAAGAGGTATATATAACACATGTGACCTAGGTCAATACAGATCCGTACCCCGATATAGTGAAGTTTGGCTGGCTGGCGCCCGTGGTTTTTTCCCCTTCGTGTTGGAGGGGTTTTCCATGTTAAAATCTCGTGTCCCCTGCTTGTTCTTCGTTCTTCGTCGAGTTGATTTGCCTGTCTTATCTCTAACAGACCGGACTATGACCAGCGACCTATCATTTACGTTTCTTTTCTTCTCCACTACTACTCCCTCCATTTCTAAGTACTCCCTCTGTATCGATATACTTGTAGTTGGAGGAAACTAGTACAAGTTCCCCCAACTACAAGTATTTCGGTATAGAGTGAGTATAAGTCTTTCTAGAGATTTCAATATGGACTACATACGGATGTATAGACGTAGTTTAAAGTGTAGATTCACTCATTTTGTTTCGTATGTAGTCTATATTGGAATCTCTAGAAATTAAGACTTATATTTAGGAATGGAGGGAGTATCAAAAGACCAAAAACTTGGGTCCCAACACTGAGGCCCTCAGGATGGAGGTGCTGCTCGTGACCAACCAGTGATAGGTCTATACGTATATATTGAGAGTTGCTAGCTATCGTTCAGCTCTGAGTATGGTGCCTGCCGACTCTAAATTCTATATGTATATATGGAGAAGAGTAGGAGGGCACGGTCATGTCTGACTGACAACCTTAAACAGACATGGGGATAGATCAATGTGTTTATTAAGAAACTCGTTGATTTGAATAGCCGGTCAGATGGAGCAAGACACCCTATTGCTAAATCATATTTTTTTT
>NW_021182929.1:0-634 GCF_002162155.2 Triticum dicoccoides | reverse complement strand
AAACTATTTAAAATTTAAAACTAATGGCACTAACAGAAAGTTTATAATTTTTGTGACCTAAAAGCAAAAAGAAATCACTAAAAAACTGTAAGTATTTAGTTGTAAGTAGAAATAAAAAATAAATAGAAAAAAATTCTATTTTTATAGTAAAGTTATTCATAAACTAGTGATTCACACAAATTTTTAAAAATTCAAATTTAAACTATTTAAAAATTAAAACTAATGGCACTAACAGAAAGTTTATAATTTTTGTGACCTAAAAGCAAAAATAAATCACTAAAAAACTGTAAGTATTTAGTTTTAAGTAGAAATAAAAAAAATAAAAAACCAAAAAATATAGAAATAAAAAAGAAAAAACCAAAAAAAACGCCTCCTACTGGGCCTCCACGGCCTGAATACGACTAGAAACCCTACATGGGCCAGGATTCAGGCCCGCAGAAGGCCCAATAGGCCCACAGGCAGTAGCAAGTTTAGGCCCGAAAGCCTGCATTAGAGAGGAGCTCGAATGGGTAGGAACACCAGCGCTTATAAACCAGTGCCGGCGCCCTTCAGCTAGCGATGTGGGACTAAACTTTTGGGCTCGGGGCAGCAAAGGCCATTGGTCCCGGTTGGTGGCACCAACCGGGACTAAAGG
>NW_021182927.1:0-1684 GCF_002162155.2 Triticum dicoccoides | reverse complement strand
AGACCATGGCAATTTGATAAAAACTCTGTACACCATGGTAGAAACAATCACTATACTCTTGTTCATAAGGATAAAAATATTACTTTGCTTCCTATGACTCCTGATTCCATTTTGAAAGATGATATTAATAGAGCTAATAAAGCAAAACAGGAGAAGAATAAGAGTGAAAATCAGATTGTGGCAAAAGAATTTGAGCAACAAATGAAGCCTAATAATAAACCATCTAGTGTTGCTTCTGAAATTAAATTGAAAAGTGCATGTTTATTTGCCACCAAATCTGATATTGATGAGCTAGATTTCAGCAAATCTGTTTGCTATGCTTTTGTGTGCAAAGATGCATTATTTTCATTCGAGGACGTGCCTTCCTCTTTGCCTCCTGCTGTCACTAACATTTTGCAGGAGTTCGCTGACGTCTTTCCACAAGACGTGCCACCGGGATTACCGCCTATTCGAGGGATTGAGCATCAGATTGACTTAATTCCTGGTGCTTCACTGCCAAACCGTGCACCATACCGTACCAATCCAGAGGAGATGAAGGAGATTATGCGTCAAGTACAAGAGCTTCTCGACAAAGGTTATATACGCGAATCCCTTAGTCCTTGTGCTGTTCCTATTATTCTAGTGCCGAAAAAGGATGGTACATCACGTATGTGTGTTGATTGTAGAGGCATTAATAATATTACTACTCGTTATCGTCATCCTATTCCTAGGCTCGATGATATGCTTGATGAATTGAGTGGCTCTACAATATTCTCCAAAGTTGATTTGCGTAGTGGATACCATCAAATTCGTATGAAATTGGGAGATGAATGGAAAACAACATTTAAAACTAAGTTTGGATTATATGAGTGGTTAGTCATGCCTTTTGGGTTAACTAATGCGCCTAGTACTTTCATGAGATTAATGAACAAAGTTTTACGTGCTTTCATTGGACGATTTGTGGTAGTTTACTTTGATGACATATTGATTTATAGCAGATCTTTGGAAGAACATTTGGAACATTTACGTGCTGTTTTTATTGCTCTACGTTGATAGAGGCTAAGGTGTCCCGTCTTTCGATGAGATGATGGATATCGCTTTGGTGGAAGTCGACTTTGACGATCCGACTACGAACGTGCGAGGACGTCGCGCCTTAGCAATCGCTAAACCAACTCCGAGAGGTTATTGACCACGCCGGAGCACGATCAACCTGACCACGAGGGTCTGTTTCCTGCGAGCAAATGAAGAACAAGCAAGAAACTGAGATTGCAATCTGGATATTGTGAATATAAGATGAAAGCTTTATTGATCAAGGTGGGGTTCTGTGACGCCTTTGTCTGGTCGTTGAACACAAACGAAGTACGCGAAGTTGCAGCTATGGCGAACTTTTAATCTAAACAAAACCCAAAGTCTAAACGATGCCCTAAGGGCTGTATATATGGAGGAAGAGGGGGGAATTTCGTGGCCCTTGGTGGAGGGGTCCGAAATCAACCCTATCTCTTGTTTCCCCACACATACGGACTCTAAAAATAGCCTATACTTATGTATTTCGAAATTACATGGGCCTGGCCCAATAATAAGGTGACGCAGCACCTAAAATAGCCTCGGGACGAAATTTATGAAGTGGCATCTTGTATATTTCGTCCAAGGCTTCATGCACCCATTATGGTGGCTTCAAAGTCCTGAAATCATCACTTGTAACTCC
>NW_021182926.1:0-1213 GCF_002162155.2 Triticum dicoccoides | reverse complement strand
GGATCGTGTAACACTTAGATGACTAAAGGGATGTCTAATCTAAGTGGGAGTTCATAATTTGATTAGAACTTTATTATCATGAACTTAGTCTAAAACCTTTGCAAATATGTCTTGTAGATCAATGGTCAACGCTAATGTCAACATGAACTTCAACGCGTTCCTAGAGAAAACCAAGCTGAAAGATGATGGCAGCAACTATACGGACTGGGTCCGGAACCTGAGGATCATCCTCATAGCTGCCAGGAAACAATATGTCCTAGAAGGACCGCTAGGTGACGCTCCCGTCCCAGAGAACCAAGACATTATGAATGCTTGGCAGTCTCGTGCTGATGATTACTCCCTCGTTCAGTGCGGCATGCTTTACAGCCTAGAACCGGGGCTCCAAAAGCGTTTTGAGCATCACGGAGCATATGAGATGTTCGAAGAGCTGAAACTAGTTTTCCAAGCTCATGCCCGGGTCGAGAGATATGATGTCTCCGACAAGTTCTACAGTTGTAAGATGGAGGGGAACAGTTCTGTCAGTGAGCACATCCTGAAGATGTCTGGGTTGCACAACCGTATGACCCAGCTGAACATTAACCTCCCAGATGAGGCAGTCATTGACAGAATCCTCCAGTCGCTCCCACCAAGCTACAAGAGCTTTGTGATGAACTACAACATACAGGGAATGGAAAAGACCATTCCTGAAGTGTTCTCGATGCTGAAGTCAGCAGAGGATGAAATCAAGAAAGAACATCAAGTGTTGATGGTCAATAAGACCACTAAGTTCAAGAAGGGCAAGGGAAAGAAGAACTTCAAGAAGGACGGCAAAGATGTTGCCGCGCCTGGTAAGCCAGTTACCGGGAAGAAGTCAAAGAATGGACCCAAGCCTGAGACTGAGTGCTTTTATTGCAAGGGGAAGGGTCACTGGAAGCGGAACTGCCCCAAATACTTAGCGGATAAGAAGGCCGGCAACACCAAAGGTATATTTGATATACATGTGATTGATGTGTACCTTACCAGTAATCGTAGTAACTCCTGGGTATTTGATACCGGTGCCGTTGCTCATATTTGTAACTCACAGCAGGAGCTGCGGAATAAACGGAGACTGGCAAAGGACGAGGTGACGATGCGCGTCGGGAATGGTTCCAGAGTCGATGTGATCGCCGTCGGCACGCTGCCTCTACATTTACCTACGGGATTAGTTTTGAACCTCAATAATTGTTATTTAGTG
>NW_021182925.1:0-1145 GCF_002162155.2 Triticum dicoccoides | reverse complement strand
CACGGGTCCGTGTAAGGGTCTGTGTACGCGGCGTGTGCCACGTACGTGGTTTTGCCCAGTATTCCATGGCGCGCGTCAACTTCCGTCCACGATGGCCGTCGGCCAGTTTTTCCCGTGTCCACGTACAGCCCGTTCACGGCTCCGTGTAAGGGTCCGTCTATGTGCCACGTAGGTGGTTCTGCCCAGTTTTCCATGGCGCGCGTCAACTTCCGTCCACGACGGCTGTCGGCCAGTTTTTTCCCGTTTCCTCGTACAGCCCGTTCACGGCTCCCTTTAAGTGTTTTTGCCTGGTGATCCATGGGGCGCGTCCACATCCGTCCATGAAGTATGTCAAGCACTTCTTTCCCGTGTCCCTGCACAGCCCGTTCATGGGTCCGTGTAAGGGTCTTTGTGATGAGTTGCACACATGAATCGCTGAAGTATCTTGGTCACTTGCCTCAAATAGTTTTGAGTGTGCTCGCGACTGGCCTTATCGAGTGATTACGTATTTCATTCAAGGGACTTTACCATTTTGTCTTGTCCATGACATAGCCGTTTAGCCTGATGTAGGCATCCGAATGAATCGGTCAAGTATCTTGTTCACTTGGCACATATACTTTTGAGTGTGCTCGCCACTGGCCTTATTGAGTGATTGTATATGTCATATAAGGGACTATACCATTTGCCTTGAGCATGACTTAGCAGTGTAGCCTCTCACGACGGCATCCGCATGAATCGGCCAAGTATCTTTTGCATTTGGCACATATAGTTTTGAGTGTTGTTTCCACTGGCCTTATTGGGTCCAAGGGTATGTCTTACAAGGGACTTAGCCATTTCTAGTCCTCATGATTTTGCGGTGCAGATTTTGATGGCATGTTCGAACCTTACTTGGTGAAGGAAAGTTGTGGGGGAGGGACGAATCCGTGCGACATGGGGCTGGATCTCAGTGGATCGTGGCAGCAAGGCCACTCTGCCACTTACAATGCCCCGTCGCGTATTTAAGTCGTCTGCAAAGGATTCAGCCCACCGCCCGTTGGGAAGGGAGCTTCGAGGCGGCCGGCCACGGCACTTCGGCCGGACCGGCTTAGCCAATGGCACGGGCCCTTGGGGGCGCAAGCGCCCCTAACGTGGGTCGGGGCGGGCGGCGGGCGCAGGCGTCGCATGCT
>NW_021182924.1:0-827 GCF_002162155.2 Triticum dicoccoides | reverse complement strand
CACTACTAGGAAAAGGGCTATAGATGGAAATGACACTAATGGCGCACCAGACAAGTGGTGCGCCATTAGTATATACTAATGGCGCACCACCCTCTGATGCGCCATTAGTGTTGAAACTACTAATGGCGCACCCTGACCACGGTGCGCCATTAGTACCAAATTTTTTTTGAACTAGTGCGCCTGTCCAAACATACTAATGGCGCATCCACTGGTGGTGCGCCATTACTAGTTGTAACTAGTAATGGCGCACCATCCAGGAGGTGCGCCACTAATGTTATTTTTTTTATTATTGCTTTTATTCCTTTTTAAATGCTACTGTCTTATAAAAAAATATTACTGTTATTATTTAAACAAGTTTGAACATATTTAAACATAAATAAGTATCAAACAGCTTTTTAAATGCTAAAAAAAATTTGTGGAGCCTGGGAGTCGAACCCAGGACCTCCTGGTGTGAGAACTGGCTGCTGACCAGTCGAGCTAGTAGAGTGGGCTTGACATAGATAGGTTCTGGTACTACATAACCTTTTGGCTCGAGTTGAAATAAAAAAAATACTAATGGCGCACCACGGTGAGGTGCGCCATTAGTATGGACATGCTAATGGCGCACCACAGTGAGGTGCGCCATTAGTATTGTGGCCCCCCTTCGCCCGATCCCCCCTTCGCCCGATCCCCCTTCGCCCGATCCCCCTCGCCAGTTCTCTCCCTCTCGATCCACCGCCGCCGCCGCAGCTGCCCTCGCCCTCGCCCTCGCCCTCGCCCTCTCCCTCCCTCGCCCTCTCCTCGCCGCCCGGACGCCGCCCGGACGTCGCGCCGACGCCGCCTCGACC
>NW_021182923.1:0-966 GCF_002162155.2 Triticum dicoccoides | reverse complement strand
TGCATCGTGCCCCGCCTCCGCCCGTTGCCGGCGCTGCTGATGCCGTGCTGCGCCCGCCTCCCCGCGCGCCTCTACTCGCCGCTCCACCGGCGTCCGTCACTGCTGGCCACCGGCCTCCCCTGCTCCCCTCGCCCTGCCGGCTCCGCCCAGCCTCCTGGGCGTGCGCCCGAACGAACGGGTGCGGGTTGCGCCCGAACCCGCACCGCCCTGTGCCCGCTAGCCCCCCCCCCCGGGCCATTGACTAGGGGGCCCCGCCCCATAACGTTTTTTTAAAAATAAAATAAAATAAAATAAATAAATAAATAAATAAATATATTAAATAAATAAATGAATAATAACTAAAATAATTAAAACATTAATTAATTAATTAATTAAGTAAATAATTAATTTAATTAATCCTGATTAATTAACCTAATGGCTAATTAACCTAATTAACTACTGTTAATTAAACTAAACTAGGGTAATTAGTTAACAGTCACTAACGAACGGGACCCACATGTCAGGGTTGACTCAGTCAACCCCTGTTGACTGCTGACGTCAGCATGACATCATGCTGACGTCATAAATACATTTTTTCGAATTAATTAAATAAATAATTAAATTCCAAAATTGTTAAAATCTTTTAAAAATCATATCTTTTAATCCGTAACTCGGATTAAAATATTTTCAACATGAAAGTTGCTCAGAACGACGAGACGAATCCGGATACGCAACCCGTTCGTCCGCCACACACCCCTAACCTATCGAACTCGCAACTTTCCCCCTCCGGCTCCTCTGCCCGAAAACACGAAACACCAGGAATACTTTCCCGGATGTTTTCCCCCCTTCACCGGTATCACCTACTACCGCGTTAGGGCACACCGAACACCGCGTATTGCCTTGTTATATTTTGTGATGCTTTGTTTGCTCTGTATTCATTATTTCTTCCCCCTCTTCTCTCCGGTAGACTACGAGACCGACGCTGCT
>NW_021182922.1:0-1137 GCF_002162155.2 Triticum dicoccoides | reverse complement strand
TGATGGGATCCGGTGCTTTAGTGCTGGTATGATCGCATCCGACATGTTACCCCGGTCTTCGTCCCTTATCCTTGCCCCTCCCAGCTCCACTACAAAGACGATTGTACATTGCTTTGGCCGCTCCCTCTCAACTACGGAGACGAGTTTAACGCGGTTTCCACCCCTCCCTCTCAACCGCACCAGTGCACGCTTGCCGCGCCACAACGCCGACGCTGGACCCGTGAATCGTGAGCACCCAGCTATGACTTACCGCACTCGTGCAAAATAATAAAACACGGTAAATATATTACTTACACGTGCGTTTTGTTTTGCAAGCGGCGCGAAAAAAATTAAAAAGGGAATGCAACACGAGGACTTCCCAGGAGGTCACCCATCCTAGTACTAATCTCGCCCTAGCACGCTTAACTTCGAAGTTCTGATGGGATCCGGTGCTTTAGTGCTGGTATGATCACATCCGACATGTTACCCCGGTCTTCGTCCCTTATCCTTGCCCCTCCCAGCTCCACTACAAAGACGATTGTACATTGCTTTGGCCGCTCCCTCTCAACTACGGAGACGAGTTTAACGCGGTTTCCACCCCTCCCTCTCAACCGCACCAGTGCACGCTTGCCGCGCCACAACGCCGACGCTGGACCCGTGAATCGTGAGCACCCAGCTATGAGTTACCGCACTCGTGCAAAATAATAAAACACGGTAAATATATTACTTACACGTGCGTTTTGTTTTGCAAGCGGCGCGAAAAAATTTAAAAAGGGAATGCAACACGAGGACTTCCCAGGAGGTCACCCATCCTAGTACTACTCTCGCCCAAGCACGCTTAACTTCAGAGTTCTGATGGGATCCGGTGCTTTAGTGCTGGTATGATCGCATCCGACATGTTACCCCGGTCTTCGTCCCTTATCCTTGCCCCTCCCAGCTCCACTACAAAGACGATTGTACATTGCTTTGGCCGCTCCCTCTCAACTACGGAGACGAGTTTAACGCGGTTTCCACCCCTCCCTCTCAACCGCACCAGTGCACGCTTGCCGCGCCACAACGCCGACGCTGGACCCGTGAATCGTGAGCACCCAGCTATGACTTACCGCACTCGTGCAAAATAATAAAACACGGTAAATATATTACTTACACGTGCGTTTT
>NW_021182921.1:0-1280 GCF_002162155.2 Triticum dicoccoides | reverse complement strand
TCCTATTACAAGAACATGATCAATCTCATACATCACATATCATTCATCACATTCTTCTGGCCATATCACATCACAAAGCATACCCTGCAAAAACAAGTTAGACGTCCTCTAATTGTTGTTGCATGTTTTACGTGGCTGCTATGGGTTTCTAGCAAGAACGTTTCTTACCTACGCAAGACCACAACGTGATATGCCAATTGCTATTTACCCTTCATAAGGACCCTTTTCATCGAATCCGTTCCGACTAAAGTGGGAGAGACTGGCACCCGCTAGCCACCTTATGCACCAAGTGCATGTCAATCGGTGGAACCTGTCTCACGTAAGAGTACGTGTAAGGTCGGTCTGGGCCGCTTCATCCCACAATACCGTCGAAACAAGATTGGACTAGTAACGGTAAGCATATTGAACAACATCAACGCCCACAACTACTTTGTGTTCTACTCGTGCAAAGAATCTACGCAATAGACCTAGCTCTGATACCACTGTTGGGGAACGTAGCAGAAATTCAAAAAATTTCCTACGCAACACCAAGATCTATCTATGGAGAGACCAGCAACGAGTAGAAAGGAGAGTGCATCTACATACCCTTGTAGATCGCTAAGCGGAAGCGTTCAAGTGAACGGGGTTGATGGAGTCGTACTCGTCGTGATTCAGATCACCGATGATCAAGTGCTGAACGGACGGCACCTCCGCGTTCAACACACGTACAGCCCGGTGACGTCTCCCACGCCTTGATCCAGCAAGGAGAGAGGGAGAGGTTGAGGAAGACTCCATCCAACAGCAGCACAACGGCGTGGTGGTGGTGGTGGAGGAGCGTGGCAATCCCGCAGGGCTTCGCCGAGCACCTACAGGAGAGGAGATGTGTCACGGGAGGGAGAGGGAGGCAACCAAAGGCCTTAGGTATGATTGCTCCTCCTTTTCCCCACTATATATAGGGCCAAGGGAGAGGGGGGAGGCGCAGCCTTGCCCCCTCCTCCAAGGAAGGGGTGCGGCTAAGGATGGGGAGGAGTCCATCCTCCCCAAGGCACCTCGGAGGTGCCTTCCCCCTTTAGGACTCTTCCCTTTTTCCTTTATCTTGGCGCATGGGCCTCTAGGGGCTGGTGCCCTTGGCCCATGTAGGCCAAGGCGCACCCCCTACAGCCCATGTGGCCCCCCGGGGCAGGTGGCCCCACCCGGTGGGCCCCCGGGACCCTTCCGGTGGTCCCGGTACAATACCGATGACCCCGAAACTTGTCCCGATGGCCGAAACAGGACTTCCTATATATAAATCTTTACCTCCG
>NW_021182920.1:0-1279 GCF_002162155.2 Triticum dicoccoides | reverse complement strand
TAATCATGTCACGAGTATAATAAGCAGGGACGAAAGTATGTCGCATGGCAAGTTTCAAATCATCCCAAGTAGTAGGTATATAATCAGGGTGTAACCAACAATATTCACTCCACCAAACCAAAGCATAACCAGTGAAAGAACCAACCGCAACCTTAACCTTTTTATGTTCATTGAAATTATGGGAAGCAAATATATTTTTTATGTCGAACTCCCATTCAATATATAAAGCAGGTTTAAAACGGCCATTAAATGGTGGTATAGATACATTAACCTGATCATGTGCATTTGGATGTTTGTGCACCTCTCGTGACGGTTGTGGTATTTGCAAAGGTGGTGGCACGTCTCCCGCGATCGACAAAGCCCATGAATTGACTCTGGATCCTGTCATGATTAGTAGAACAAGAAACAAAACCCAAAAATAATGTTCCTATAACTACTAGGATGTGGTGGTAAAACGCTCACAGTAAAGCAAATATCAATGTCTTACAAGTTCTTAACATGCAGCAGGCGGTGATCGGCAACCAGCGGTGTCAAGTAACTCCGAATATTGAGTAAAGAGATTGCCAGGGGAGCGTACGTATACACGGTGTAGAAATATGTGGAGCTGGGTTGGCTATATATGGTAGCAAAAGATTAGCAATAATCAATTCAAAGCAGCAATGTTGAATAAACGCTCAACGACGGTACTGTGCTGGTCCTAGGCTAGACCGTACTAGAGACGCGAGCCTAGAACACTAATGAGGTCACGGCGTAGCACAACTAGAATCAATGAAGGATACTAAGTAGCTCTTGACAGCAAGATATAAGTGAATATCACAACGGCAGTGAAGATAATGATGAAAAACAACTGCCAAGCAGGATATACAACAACTCTCTCTCCAACTTTCCTCTTGAAAAGTTTAAGACAATTTTCTGATAAATTCTTTCAAAGAATGCTATTAACTCAAGCTTTCCAATGCAAAAAGAATCACTCAATTCCGAGTTGATATGAGGAGTCAAAGAATTCTAAAACTGGCCTGAAAAATTGGAACAAGCTGTGTTCATGAACTTCGGAGGGCAAAAGGACCTATTTAGAAGACGATTTTGAAGTGTCAAATATTGAACTAGCTTCTGCAACTATTTAGATGCGGCTCGTCGCTAGCTTCAATTTGAGTACTCACGGAGCCAAAACGGACTTCGTATGAGGAAGATACACCTGTTTTACTGAACAGTGCGCAAAACAGATTCCAATCCGAATTCAGGTACGAGATTGATTCTAGATAGATCCATTTTTTTTTCT
>NW_021182919.1:24796-26638 GCF_002162155.2 Triticum dicoccoides | reverse complement strand
TCCGAAACCCTGATACTCCGAAAGAGATTGTCCAGTTTGTACACGAAGTGCGTCCAGTTTTTGCCGTGACCCTCTATACTCTTTTGCACATGCTATGCGGGTGAAATGATGATACCATGCCAAGTTGGAACATTATCACAGTTCATTTTGTAGTGATTTTCAATTTCACGGTCATTTAGCTCTCTAAACAATTAGGTAAATGACTGAAAAACAAAAATGATGTCAGAACATGTTGGAAATTGATGATGTCGCTTTGAATGCTGCATACTGAACACAAAAGAAGTCCGGAGTTCAAATAAGTTTAAAAAACATTGAAGTGCCCGTGTAACAGATGAGTTCTCTTCCGAAACCCTTCTCCGAAAGAGATTGTCCAGTTTGTACAGGAAGTGCGTCCAGTTTTTGCCGTCACCCTCTCTACTCTTTCGCACATGCTATGCGGGTGAAATGATGATACCATGCCAAGTTTCAACATTTTCACAGTTCATTTTGTAGTGATTTTCAATTTCACAGTCATTTAGCTCTCTAAACAATTAGGTAAATGACTGAAAAACAACAAATGATGTCAGAACATCTTGGAAATTGATGACGTGTCTTTGAATGCTGCATACTGAACACAAAAGAAATCCGGAGTTCAAATAAGTTTAAAAAACATTGAAGTGCCCGTGTAACAGATGAGTTCTCGTCCTAAACCTTGATACTCTGAAAGAGATTGTCCAATTTGTACACGAAGTGCGTCCAGTTTTTGCCGTGTCCCTCTCCAGTCTTTTGCACATGCTATGCGGGTGAAATGATGATACCATGCCAAGTTTCAACATTTTCATAGTTCATTTTGTAGTGATTTTCAATTTCACGGTCATTTAGCTCTCTAAACAATTAGGTAAATGACTGAAAAACAACAAATGATGTCAGAACATGTTGGAAATTGATGACGTCGCTTTGAATGCTGCATACTGAACACAAAAGAAGTCCGGAGTTCAAATAAGTTTAAAAAACATTGAAGTGCCCGTCTAACAGATGAGTTCTCGTCCGAAACCCTGATACTCCGAAAGAGATTGTCTAGTTTGTACACGAAGTGCGTCCAGTTTTTGCCGTGACCCTCTATACTCTTTTGCACATGCTATGCGGGTGAAATGATGATACCATGCCAAGTTGGAACATTTTCATAGTTCATTTTGTAGTGATTTTCAATTTCACGGTCATTTAGCTCTCTAAACAATTAGGTAAATGACTGAAAACCAACAAATGATGTCAGAACATGTTGGAAATTGATGACGTCGCTTTGAATGCTGCATACTGAACACAAAAGAAGTCCGGAGTTCAAATAAGTTTAAAAAACAGTGAAGTGCCGTGTAACAGATGAGTTCTCGTCCAAAACCTTGATACTCCGAAAGAGATTGTCCAGTTTGTACATGAAGTGCGTCCAGTTTTTGCCGTGACCCTCTCTACTCTTTCGCACATGCTATGCGGGTGAAATGATGATACCATGCCAAGTTTCAACATTTTCACAGTTTATTTTGTAGTGATTTTCAATTTCACGGTCATTTAGCTCTCTAAACAATTAGGTAAATGACTGAAAAACAACAAATGATGTCAGAACATCTTGGAAATTGATGACGTCGCTTTGAATGCTGTATACTGAACACAAAAGAAGTCCGGAGTTCAAATAAGTTTAAAAAACATTGAAGTGCCCGTGTAACAGATGAGTTCTCGTCCGAAACCCTGATACTCCGAAAGAGATTGTCCAGTTTGTACACGAAGTGCGTCCATTTTTTGCCGTGACCCTCTATACTCTTTCGCACATGCTATGCGGGTGAAATGATGATACCATGCCAAGTTGCAACA
>NW_021182919.1:21149-22538 GCF_002162155.2 Triticum dicoccoides | reverse complement strand
GTTTTTGCCGTGACCCTCTCTACTCTTTCGCACATGCTATGCGGGTGAAATGATGATACCATGCCAAGTTTCAACATTTTCACAGTTCATTTTGTAGTGATTTTCAATTTCACAGTCATTTAGCTCTCTAAACAATTAGGTAAATGACTGAAAAACAACAAATGATGTCAGAACATCTTGGAAATTGATGACGTGTCTTTGAATGCTGCATACTGAACACAAAAGAAATCCGGAGTTCAAATAAGTTTAAAAAACATTGAAGTGCCCGTGTAACAGATGAGTTCTCGTCCTAAACCTTGATACTCTGAAAGAGATTGTCCAATTTGTACACGAAGTGCGTCCAGTTTTTGCCGTGTCCCTCTCCACTCTTTCGCACATGCTATGCGGGTTAATGATGATACCATGCCAAGTTTCAACATTTTCATAGTTCATTTTGTAGTGAGTTTCAATTTCACGGTCATTTAGCTCTCTAAACAATTAGGTAAATGACTGAAAAACAACAAATGATGTCAGAACATGTTGGAAATTGATGACGTCGCTTTTAATGCTGCATACTGAACACAAAATAAGTCCGGAGTTCAAATAAGTTTAAAAAACATTGAAGTGCCCGTGTAACAGATGAGTTCTCATCCGAAACCCTGATACTCCGAAAGAGATTGTCCAGTTTGTACACGAAGTGCGTCCAGTTTTTGCCGTGACCCTCTATACTCTTTTGCACATGCTATGCGGGTGAAATGATGATACCATGCCAAGTTGGAACATTATCACAGTTCATTTTGTAGTGATTTTCAATTTCACGGTCATTTAGCTCTCTAAACAATTAGGTAAATGACTGAAAAACAAAAATGATGTCAGAACATGTTGGAAATTGATGATGTCGCTTTGAATGCTGCATACTGAACACAAAAGAAGTCTGGAGTTCAAATAAGTTTAAAAAACATTGAAGTGCCCGTGTAACAGATGAGTTCTCTTCCGAAACCCTTCTCCGAAAGAGATTGTCCAGTTTGTATAGGAAGTGCGTCCAGTTTTTGCCGTGACCCTCTCTACTCTTTCGCACATGCTATGCGGGTGAAATGATGATACCATGCCAAGTTTCAACATTTTCACAGTTCATTTTGTAGTGATTTTCAATTTCACAGTCATTTAGCTCTCTAAACAATTCGGTAAATGACTGAAAAACAACTAATGATGTCAGAACATCTTGGAAATTGATGACGTGTCTTTGAATGCTGCATACTGAACACAAAAGAAATCCGGAGTTCAAATAAGTTTAAAAAACATTGAAGTGCCCGTGTAACAGATGAGTTCTCGTCCTAAACCTTGATACTCTGAAAGAGATTGTCCAATTTGTACACGAAGTGCGTCCAGTTTTTGCCGTGTCCCTCTCCA
>NW_021182919.1:20296-21079 GCF_002162155.2 Triticum dicoccoides | reverse complement strand
TTTCACGGTCATTTAGCTCTCTAAACAATTAGGTAAATGACTGAAAAACAACAAATGATGTCAGAACATGTTGGAAATTGATGACGTCGCTTTGAATGCTGCATACTGAACACAAAAGAAGTCCGGAGTTCAAATAAGTTTAAAAAACATTGAAGTGCCCGTGTAACAGATGAGTTCTCGTCCGAAACCCTGATACTCCGAAAGAGATTGTCCAGTTTGTACACGAAGTGCGTCCAGTTTTTGCCGTGACCCTCTAAACTCTTTTGCACATGCTATGCGGGTGAAATGATGATACCATGCCAAGTTGGAACATTTTCACAGTTCATTTTGTAGTGATTTTCAATTTCACGGTCATTTAGCTCTCTAAACAATTAGGTAAATGACTGAAAACCAACAAATGATGTCAGAACATGTTGGAAATTGATGACGTCGCTTTGAATGCTGCATACTGAACACAAAAGAAGTCCGGAGTTCAAATATGTTTAAAAAACAGTGAAGTGCCCGTGTAACAGATGAGTTCTCGTCCAAAACCCTGATACTCCAAAAGAGATTGTCCAGTTTGTACATGAAGTGCGTCCAGTTTTTGCCGTGACCCTCTCTACTCTTTTGCACATGCTATGCGGGTGAAATGATGATACCATGCCAAGTTTCAACATTTTCACAGTTCATTTTGTAGTGATTTTCAATTTCACGGTCATTTAGCTCTCTAAACAATTAGGTAAATGACTGAAAAACAAAAATGATGTCAGAACATGTTGGAAATTGATGATGTCGCTTTGAATG
>NW_021182919.1:13564-15627 GCF_002162155.2 Triticum dicoccoides | reverse complement strand
ACATGCTATGCGGGTGAAATGATGATACCATGCCAAGTTTCAACATTTTCAGAGTTCATTTTGTAGTGATTTTCTATTTCACGGTCATTTAGCTCTCTAACAATTAGGAAAATGACTGAAAAACAACAAATGATGTCAGAACATGTTGGAAATTGATGACGTCAATTTGAATGCTGCATACTGAACACAAAAGAAGTCCAGAGTTCAAATAAGTTTAAAAAACATTGAAGTGCCCGTGTAACAGATGAGTTCTCGTCCGAAACCTTGATACTCAGAAAGAGTTTGTCCAGTTTGTACATGAAGTGCGTCCAGTTTTTGCCGTGACCCTCTCTACTCTTTCGCACATGCTATGCGGGTGAAATGATTATACCATGCCAAGTTTCAACATTTTAACAGTTCATTTTGTAGTGATTTTCAATTTCACGGTCATTTAGCTCTCCAAACAATTAGGTAAATGACTGAAAAACAACAAATGATGTCAGAACATGTTGGAAATTGATGACGTCGCTTTGAATGCTGCATACTGAACACAAAAGAAGTCCGGAGTTCAAATAAGTTTAAAAAACATTGAAGTGCCCTCGTAACAGATGAGTTCTCGTCCGAAACCCTGATACTCCAAAAGAGATTGTCCAGTTTGTACACGAAGTGCGTCCAGTTTTTGCCGTGACCCTCTCTACTCTTTCGCACATGCTATGCGGGTGAAATGATGATACCATGCCAAGTTTCAACATTTTCAGAGTTCATTTTGTAGTGATTTTCAATTTCACGGTCATTTAGCTCTCTAACAATTTGGTAAATGACTGCAAAACAACAAATGATGTCAGATCATGTTGGAAATTGATGATGTCACTTTGAATGCTGCGTACTAAACACAAAAGAAGTCCAGAGTTCAAATAAGTTTAAAAAACATTGACGTGCCCGTGTAACAGATGAGTTCTCGTCCGAAACCCTGATACTCCAAAAGAGATTATCCAGTTTGTACACGAAGTGCGTCCAGTTTTTGCCGTGACCCTTTCTACTCTTTCGCACATGCTATGCGGGTGAAATGATGATACCACGCCAAGTTTCAACATTTTCATAGTTCATTTTGTAGTGATTTTCAATTTCACGGTCATTTAGCTCTCCAAACAATTAGGTAAATGACTGAAAAACAACAAATGATGTCAGAACATGTTGGAAATTGATGACGTCGCGTTGAATGCTGCATACTGAACACAAAAGAAGTCCGGAGTTCAAATAAGTTTGAAAAACATTGATGTGCCCGTGTAACAGATGAGTTCTCTTCCGAAACCCTGATACTCCGAAAGAGTCTGTCCAGTTTGTACACGAAGTGCATCCAGTTTTTGCCGTGACCCTCTCTACTCTTCCGAACATGCTATGCGGGTGAAATTATGATACCATGCCAAGTTTCAACATTTTCAGAGTTCATTTTGTAGTGATTTTCTATTTCACGGTCATTTAGCTCTCTAACAATTAGGAAAATAACTGAAAAACAACAAATGATGTCAGAACATGTTGGAAATTGATGACGTCAATTTGAATGCTGCATACTGAACACAAAAGAAGTCCAGAGTTCAAATAAGTTTAAAAAACATTGAAGTGCCCGTGTAACAGATGAGTTCTCGTCCGAAACCTTGATACACAGAAAGAGTTTGTCCAGTTTATACACAAAGTGCATCCAGTTTTCGCCGTGACCCTCTCTACTATTTCGCACATGCTATGCGGGTAAAATGATGATACCATGCCAAGTTTCAACATTTTCAGAGTTCATTTTGTAGTGATTTTCAATTTCACGGTCATTTAGCTCTCTAAACAATTAGGTAAATGACCGAAAAACAACAAATGATGTCAGAACATGTTGGAAATTGATGGCGTCGCTTTGAATGTTGCATACTGAACACAAAAGAAGTCGGGAGTTCAAATAAGTTTAAAAAACATTGAAGTGCCCGCGTAACAGATGAGTTCTCGTCTGAAACCCTGTTACTCCGAAAGAGTTTGTCCAGTTTTGTACATGAAGTGCGTCCAGTTTTTGCCGTGACCCTCTCTACTCTTTCGCACATGCT
>NW_021182919.1:11309-12332 GCF_002162155.2 Triticum dicoccoides | reverse complement strand
ATACCATGCCAAGTTTCAACATTTTAACAGTTCATTTTGTAGTGATTTTCAATTTCACGGTCATTTAGCTCTCCAAACAATTAGGTAAATGACTGAAAAACAACAAATGATGTCAGAACATGTTGGAAATTGATGACGTCGCTTTGAATGCTGCATACTGAACACAAAAGAAGTCCGGAGTTCAAATAAGTTTAAAAAACATTGAAGTGCCCTCGTAACAGATGAGTTCTCGTCCGAAACCCTGATACTCCAAAAGAGATTGTCCAGTTTGTACACGAAGTGCGTCCAGTTTTTGCCGTGACCCTCTCTACTCTTTCGCACATGCTATGCGGGTGAAATGATGATACCATGCCAAGTTTCAACATTTTCAGAGTTCATTTTGTAGTGATTTTCAATTTCACGGTCATTTAGCTCTCTAACAATTTGGTAAATGACTGCAAAACAACAAATGATGTTAGATCATGTTGGAAATTGATGATGTCACTTTGAATGCTGCGTACTGAACACAAAAGAAGTCCAGAGTTCAAATAAGTTTAAAAAACATTGACGTGCCCGTGTAACAGATGAGTTCTTGTCCGAAACACTGATACTCCAAAAGAGATTGTCCAGTTTGTACACGAAGTGCGTCCAGTTTTTGCCGTGACCCTTTCTACTCTTTCGCACATGCTATGCGGGTGAAATGATGATACCACGCCAAGTTTCAACATTTTCATAGTTCATTTTGTAGTGATTTTCAATTTCACGGTCATTTAGCTCTCCAAACAATTAGGTAAATGACTGAAAAACAACAAATGATGTCAGAACATGTTGGAAATTGATGACGTCGCGTTGAATGCTGCATACTGAACACAAAAGAAGTCCGGAGTTCAAATAAGTTTGAAAAACATTGATGTGCCCGTGTAACAGATGAGTTCTCTTCCGAAACCCTGATACTCCGAAAGAGTCTGTCCAGTTTGTACACGAAGTGCATCCAGTTTTTGCCGTGACCCTCTCTACTCTTCCGCACATGCTATGCGGGTGAAA
>NW_021182919.1:7118-7957 GCF_002162155.2 Triticum dicoccoides | reverse complement strand
AAAACAACAAATGATGTCAGAACATGTTGAAAATTGATGACGTCGCTTTGAATGCAGCGTACTGAACACAAAAGAAGTCCAGAGTTCAAATAAGTTTAAAAAACATTGAAGTGCCCGTGTAACAGATGAGTTCTCGTCTGAAACCCTGATACTCCGAAAGAGTTTGTCCAGTTTATACACAAAGTGCGTCCAGTTTTCGCTATGACCCTCTCTATGCTTTCGCACATGCTATGCGGGTGAAATGATGATACCATGCCAAGTTTCAACATTTTCAGAGTTCATTTTGTAGTGATTTTCAATTTCACGGTCATTTAGCTCTCTAAACAATTAGGTAAATGACCGAAAAACAACAAATGATGTCCGAACATGTTAGAAATTGATGACGTCGCTTTGAATGCTGCATACTGAACGCCAAAGAAGTCCGGAGTTCAAATAAGTTTAAAAAACATTGAAGTGCCCGTGTAACAGAAAAGTTCTTGTCCGAAACTCTGATACTCCAAAAGAGATTGTCCAGTTTGTACACGAAGTGCGTCCAGTTTTTGCCGTGACCCTCTCTACTCTTTCGCACATGCTATGCGGGTGAAATGATGATACGACGCCAAGTTTCAACATTTTCATAGTTCATTTTGTAGTGATTTTCAATTTCATGGTCATTTAGCTCTCCAAACAATTAGGTAAATGACTGAAAAACAACAAATGATGTCAGAACATGTTGGAAATTGATGACGTCGCTTTGAATGCTGCATACTGAACACAAAAGAAGTCCGGAGTTCAAATAAGTTTAAAAAACATTGAAGTGCCCGTGTAACAGATGAGTTCTCGTCCGAAACCCTGATACT
>NW_021182919.1:6375-6831 GCF_002162155.2 Triticum dicoccoides | reverse complement strand
CTCTCTACTCTTTCGCACATGCTATGCGGGTGAAATGATGATACCATGCCAAGTTTAAACATTTTCACAGTTCATTTTGTAGTGATTTTCAATTTCATATTCATTTAGCTCTCTAAACAATTAGGTAAATGACTGAAAAACAACAAATGATGTCAGAACATGTTGGAAATTGATGACGTCGCTTTGAATGCTGCATACTGAACACAAAAGAAGTCCGGAGTTCAAATAAGTTTAAAAAACATTGAAGTGCCCGTGTAACAGATGAGTTCTCGTCCGAAACCCTGATACTCCGAAAGAGATTGTCCAGTTTGTACACGAAGTGCATCCAGTTTTTGCCGTGACCCTCTCTACTCTTCCGCACATGCTATGCGGGTGAAATGATGATACCATGCCAAGTTTCAACATTTTCAGAGTTCATTTTGTAGTGATTTTCAATTTCACGGTCATTTAGCTCTC
>NW_021182919.1:0-763 GCF_002162155.2 Triticum dicoccoides | reverse complement strand
CAATTTCACGGTCATTTAGCTCTCCAAACAATTAGGTAAATGACTGAAAAACAAAAAAATGATGTCAGAACATGTTGGAAATTGATGACGTCACTTTGAATGCTGCATACTGAACACAAAAGAAGTCCGGAGTTCAAATAACTTTAAAAAACATTGAAGTGCCCGTGTAGCAGATGAGTTCTCGTCTGAAACCCTGATACTCCGAAAGAGATTGTCCAGTTTGTACACGAAGTGCGTCCAGTTTTTGCCGTGACCCTCTCTACTCTTTCGCACATGCTATGTGGGTGAAATGATGATACCATGCCAAGTTTCAACATTTTCGGAGTTCATTTTGTAGTGATTTTCAATTTCACGGTCATTTAGCTCTCTAAACAATTAGGTAAATGACCGAAAAACAACAAATGATGTCAGAACATATTGGAAATTGATGACGTCGCTTTGAATGCTGCATACTGAACACAAAAGAAGTCGGGAGTTCAAATAAGTTTAAAAAACATTGAAGTGCCCGTGTAACAGATGAGTTCTCGTCTGAAACCCTGATACTCCGAAAGAGATTGTCCAGTTTGTACACAAAGTGCATCCAGTTTTTGCCGTGACCCTCTCTACTCTTCCGCACATGCTATGCGGGTGAAATGATGATACCATGCCAAGTTTCAACATTTTCAGAGTTCATTTTGTAGTGATTTTCAGTTTCACAGTCATTTAGCTCTCTAACAATTAGGTAAATGACTGAAAAACAACAAATGATGTCAGAACATGTTGG
>NW_021182918.1:0-1893 GCF_002162155.2 Triticum dicoccoides | reverse complement strand
TCGTGCCCAGACACCACGTGATGATCGGGTGTGATAAGCTCTACGTCCATCTACAACGGGTGCAAGCCAGTTTTGCACACGCAGAATACTCAGGTTAAACTTGACGAGCCTAGCATATGCAGATATGGCCTCGGAACACGGAGACCGAAAGGTCGAGCGTGAATCATATAGTAGATATGATCAACATAGTGATGTTCACCATTGAAAACTACTCCATCTCACGTGATGATCGGTTATGGTTTAGTTGATTTGGATCACGTGATCACTTAGATGACTAGAGAGATGTCTGTCTAAGTGGGAGTTCTTAAGTAATATGATTAATTGAACTTAAATTTATCATGAACTTAGTACCTGATAGTATATTGCTTGTCTATGTTCGTTTGTAGATAGATGGCTTGTGCTGTTGTTCCGTTGAATTTTAATGCGTTCCTTGAGAAAGCAAAGTTGAAAGATGATGGTAGCAATTACACGTACAGGGTCCGTAACCTGAGGATTATCCTCATTGCTGCACAGAAAAGTTACGTCCTGGAAGCACCGCTAGGTGCCAGGCCTGCTGCTGATGCAACTGACGACGTTAAGAACGTCTGGCAGAGCAAAGCTGATGACTACTCTATAGTTCAATGTGCCATGCTTTACGGCTTAGAACCGGGTCTTCAACGACGTTTTGAACGACATGGAGCATATGAGATGTTCCAGGAGTTGAAGTTAATATTTCAAGCAAATACCCGGATTGAGAGATATGAAGTCTCCAATAAGTTCTACAGCTGCAAGATGGAGGAGAATAGTTCTGTCAGTGAACATATACTCAAAATGTCTGGGTATAATAATCACTTGATTCAACTGGGAGTTAATCTTCCGGATGATAGCGTCATTGACAGAATTCTCCAATCACTGCCACCAAGCTACAAGAGCTTTGTGATGAACTATAATATGCAAGGGATGAACAAGACTATTCCCGAGCTCTTCGCAATGCTAAAAGCTGCGGAGGTAGAAATAAAAAAGGAGCATCAAGTGTTGATGGTCAACAAGACCACTAGTTTCAAGAAAAAGGGCAAAGGGAAGAAGAATGGGAACTTCAAGAAGAACAGCAAGCAAGTTGCTGCTCAAGAGAAGAAACCCAAGTCTGGACCTAAGCCTGAAACTGAGTGCTTCTACTGCGAGCAGACTGGTCACTGGAAGCGGAACTGCCCCAAGTATTTGGCGGATAAGAAGGATGGCAAAGTGAACAAAGGTATATGTGATATACATGTTATTGATGTGTACCTAACTAGAGCTCGTAGTAGCACCTGGGTATTTGATACTAGTTCTGTTGCTAATATTTGCAACTCGAAACAGGGACTATGAAATAAGCGAGCACTGGCCAAGGACGAGGTGACGATGCGCGTGGGAAACGGTTCCAAAGTCGATGTGATCGCGGTCAGCACGCTACCTCTACATCTACCTTCGGGATTAGTTTTAGACCTGAATAATTGTTATTTGGTGCCAGCGTTGAGCATGAACATTATATCTGGATCTTGTTTGATGCGAGACGGTTATTCATTTAAATCAGAGAATAATGGTTGTTCTATTTATATGAGTAATATCTTTTATGGTCATGCACCCTTGAAGAGTGGTCTATTTTTATTAAATCTCGATAGTAGTGATACACATATTCATAGTGTTGAAACCAAAAGATGCAGAGTTAATAATGATAGTGCAACTTATTTGTGGCACTGCCGTTTGGGTCATATCGGTGTAAAGCGCATGAAGAAACTCCATATTGATGGACTTTTGGAATCACTTGATTATGAATCACTTGGTACTTGCGAACCGTGCCTTATGGGCAAGATGACTAAAACGCCGTTCTCCGGAACTATGGAGCGAGCAACTGATTTGTTGGAAATCATACATACT
>NW_021182917.1:0-997 GCF_002162155.2 Triticum dicoccoides | reverse complement strand
ACAGGCATCCATGACCCAGCTTCGAACGTGTCGGTCATCAGCAAGTGGGTCCGGGCTGTAGCACTGGGCTAGCAGGACTCCGGTAAACCGGGCTGTAGCGGGCTAACAGGACTCCGTTACTCAAAGCGTGACATTTCCCCGAAGGGACAGACACAGGAACGAAGAAGGACACATGCCGGCCAGCCTAAGTGTTCCAGAGCAGTAGCAAGCTACCATGGCTCAGCGGTAACACTAGGAGACATTTCCCGGTAAGAGAGGCTACTAAAGATAAACAACTAGATAGTCAGATCCCACACATACCAAGCATTTCAATCATACACACAATATGCTCGATATGTGCAAATACAACGAAGCATCACAACATGACTCTACGACACAAGTACTTTATTTAAGGCTCAGTGAGCCATACGTAACATACACAAAGGTACGGGTCTCACGACCCAACATACAAGTCATACATTCATACAAACCAGCAGCGGAAGTAACTTGTCTGAGTACAGACAACTAGTAAAATAAAAGAGGCTTGGAAAGCCTAGCTATACTACGTGGTTCTTCACAAGCTCAGGGTCACCACCTGGGTCTTTAGCCTACTCGTTGATGTCAACGTCTACATAGAACCCATCAGAAGGGGTTGCAGCGTCTTCTGTAAAAAATGTAGATTATAGCAACATGAGTACAAAGGTACTCAGCAAGACTTACATCAGATCCTACATACATGCATAGTATCAAGAAGGGTTGGTGGAGTTATTGCAGCAAGCCAGCTTTGACTCTTGGCTAGGCTATCCTACGATACTCCAACTTGAAATGGTTTTGCGCACACGAGTCCACTACTCACCACTTCAATACACTACCGAGGATCCACCTCCGTCTTCCTACGGAAGAGCCATCCTCGGCACTCACACTTATCTTGAGGCTTTTAACAGTTTCCATTTACTTGTCTATGAACTGTATAGGCAACCAAGTAGTCCTTTACCGCGGACGCGGCTATTCGAATAGA
>NW_021182916.1:0-1196 GCF_002162155.2 Triticum dicoccoides | reverse complement strand
CGCCCGTTTGGTGTCTCGGGAACCCTGTTCACATCGTTTGGGGCTGTGAGCGAAACTCCGGCCGGATCTCCTCATGGATGGAACCCGAATAGGCGATAAACCTGGACTAGAGACTCGAGTGTTTAGGCAGGCCGTGGCCGACACCCACGTTGGGCTTCCGCTTGAAGGTTGCCGAGTACATGTCGTGTAAACGGCGGTAAGTGGTGAGAGCGTGTGTGAAGAAGTACACCCCTGCAGGGTTAACATCATCTATTCGAATAGCCGTGTCCGCGGAAAAGGACTTCTGGGTTGCTTATATCAGTTCATAGACAAGTGAAAGTGGATACTTTAAAATGCGCAAGATAAGCGTGAGTGCTATGGATGGCGTTCTCGTAGGGAGACGGGAGCGGATCCATAGTGGTGTATTGATATGGTGAATATGTGGACTCGTGTGCGCCACCTCAAAAGAGTCGCTTGCAGTCGTAGTTTAGGATAGCCACCGAGTCAGAGCTGGCTTGCTGCAGTCAAACCCCTCCACCCCCTTGTTGATAATGATGCATATGTAGATAGATCTGATGTAAGTCTTGCTGGGTACATTTGTACTCACGTTTGCCTATTTATGTTTTTGCAGAGAGACTTCGGTCTCGCTAGTAGTTCCGCGTGGACTTCGATGTTTAGCTTGTTACCTCAGCTACGATCTTGTGCCCTCGGCAGGATCTAGTAGATAGTCAGGCTTCGCAGCCTTTTCCATTTATAGATGTCTATACTCAGACATGATAGCTTCCGTTTGTGCTTTGATTTGTATGCTCTGATTGTTGGGTCATGAGACCCCTGTTTGTAATATCTCGCTCCTCGGAGCCTAATGAATAAATACTTGAGTCGTAGAGTCATGTTGTGATGCCATGTTGTATTTGCACATATCGAGCATATTGTGTGTATGTTATTGAAATGCTTGATATGTGTGGGATCTGGCTATCTAGTTGTTTATCCTTAGTAGCCTCTCTTACCGGGAAATGTCTCCTAGTGTTTCCACTGAGCCATGGTAGCTTGCTACTGCTCCGGAACACTTAGGCTGGCCGGCATGTGTCCTTCTTCGTTCCTGTGTCTGTCCCTTCGGGGAAATGTCACGCGATGAATACCGGAGTCCTGTTAGCCCGCTACAGCCCGGTTCACCGGAGTCCTGCTAGCCCAGTGCTACAGCCTGGATTCACTCGCTG
>NW_021182915.1:0-951 GCF_002162155.2 Triticum dicoccoides | reverse complement strand
CATAACCGGACCCCGACGTTCCCCAAACGTTCGGATCGCCCAGGGACCAAAAATTAGTGGGTAATAGCACAAAAAACTACCAGAATGGACCAAATATGTGAGTTTTGATGAGGTCCTCGTAACCGGACCCCTGGGGTTCCCCAAACGTTCAGATCGCCCCAGGACCCAAAATTAGTGGGTAATAGCGCAGAAAATTGGTCAGAATGGACCAAATATGCGAGTTTTTACGAGGTACCCGTAACCGGACCCCGGGGGTTCCCCCAACGTTCGGATCGCCCCGGGACCCAAAATCAGTGAGTAGTAGCTCAAAAAACTGGTCAGAATGGACCAAATATGCGAGTTTTGACGAGATCGTAACCAGACCCCAGGGTTGCCCAAACGTTCGGATCGCCCTGGGACCCAAAATTAGTGGGTAATAGCACAGAAAACTGCCAGAATGGACCAAATCTGCAAGTTTTGACGAGGTCCCCGTAACCATACCCCGGGGTTCCTCGAACGTTCGGATCGCCGCGGGACCAAAAATTAGTGGGTAATAGCATAGAAAACTGGTAAGAATGGACCAAAACAGCGAGTTTCGAAGACGTCCCCGTAACCGGACCCCGAGGTTCCTCGAACGTTCGGATCGGCCCAGGACCCAAAATCAATGAGTAATAGCATAGAAAACTGGCCAGAATGGACCAAATATGCGAGTTTTGACAACGTCCTTGTAACCGGACCTCGGGGTTCCCCAAAATAAGTGGGTAATAGCGCAGAAAACTGGTCAGAATGGACCAAATATGCGAGTTTTTACGAGGTCCCCGTAATCGGACCCCGGGGGTTCCCTGAACGTTTGGATCGCCCCGGGACGCAAAATCAGTGAGTAATAGCTCAAAAAACTAGTTAGGATGGACCAAAACTGCGAGTTTTGACGAGGTCCTCGTAACCGGACCCTTGGGGTTCCCCGAACGTTCG
>NW_021182914.1:0-859 GCF_002162155.2 Triticum dicoccoides | reverse complement strand
TACAATTTTCTGGAATTTCCTGATTATTAATAAATCCAGTAATTGAATTAATGCGCCAGCCTGACGTCATAGTGACGTCAGCAGGTCAACGGGCTGGTCCGGGTCAAACCTGACGTGTGGGACCCACACGTCAGTGACAGGGGGTTAACAGGGGTTTATTTAGTTTAATTAAAAGGTTAGGGGGGGTCGGGCCCACTGGTCAGCGTCAGGGGGGGGTTTATTTTAGTTTAATTAAGCATTAAGACACTAGGGCCCACATGTCAGTGTCAGCAGGGGGGTAATTAAATTAAAATAAACTAACTAATTAACAGGGGGGCTGGCCCCACCTGTCATCGACCCAGGGGGGGTCAAACCCCTGGTCAGCAGGGCCTAACCCGCCGGCGGCTCGTCGCCGGTGGCAACAGGCGCGGCAGAGGGCGCGGGCTCGCTCCTCCGGCGTCCAATTGGACGGAGGAGAGCGGCTACGGGGAGCTGGAGCTCACCCGCGCCCATTTCAGCAAGCAGCAGCAGCTAGGGCGGCCGGAGACGATGGCCTCGAGCTCGGCAGCGGTGGCCGGAGCTCGGGCGTGCTCGGTTTCGGCGTTACACGGCACGGCGGGCGCGGCCGATGGGCTCTACGGGATGCTGGGGTCACCAGGAACACCCGGAGGCAACGAACGCAGGCGGAGAAGCTCGGGAGCACGGAGCTCACCGGCCATGGCGGACGGCGGCTTCGGTGCTCGTGGGGCGGCGGCTATAGGGCGCAATCGAAGGGGGAAAGAGGGAGGGGAGGCGTAGGAGCTCACAGCGGTGCCGTAGGGATGGTTAGCCGGCTCGGGGGCGCGCCGGAGTGGCCGAATCGACGGAGAAGATCCTCGGC
>NW_021182913.1:0-1843 GCF_002162155.2 Triticum dicoccoides | reverse complement strand
GAAGAGATTTCCATAGTTGTTGAACCCCAAGGTGCGCTTACATGTATGTCATCAACAATCGCAGTTTGGGCCGATTTTTGGCCCATTTCTTGGACTATTACTTAGTTTCGGGGGTCCTGGAGTGATTTCCACAATTTACGAACCCCGTGGTGCATTTACGTTTCGGTCATCAACACTCACAATTTTGGCCGATTCTGGTCCGTTTCGTGCACTATTACTCGCCGCTTTGTGGTCCCAGAGCGATTACCATGGTTGTTGAACTCCAAGGTGCACTTACGTGTCTGTCATCAACATTCATAGTTTTTGCCAATTCTGGCCCGTTTCTTGGACTATTACTCTGTTTTGGCGTCCCGGTGTGATTTCCATGATTGACGAACACCGGGGTGCGTTTATGTGTCGGTTAGCAAGACTCGCATTTTGGGCCGCTTCTGGCCCGTTTCGTCGACAATTACTCACTGTTTTGGGGCCCCAAAGCGATTTCCATGGTTGTTGAACCCCATGGTGCGCTTATGTGTCGATCATCAACAATCGCAGTTTGGGCCGATTTTGGCCCGTTTCTTGCACTATTAATTAGTTTTGGGCGTCCCGCAGTGATTTCCACGATTGACGAACTCCGTGGTGCGTTTACATGTCAGTCATCAACACACAATTTTGGTCGACTGTGGTCCATTTCGTGCATGATTATTCACCATTTTGGCGTCCCAGAGCGATTTCCATGATTGACAATTCCCGGGGTGCGTTTGCGTGTCTGTCCTCAACACTCACAGTTTGGGCCAATTCTGACGCGATTCGAGGACTATTACTCAACATTTAGGGGTCCCGAAGCGATTTCCATAGTTGTTGAAACCCAAAATGCGTTTACGTACCGGTCATGAACACTCACAGTTGTGGCCGATTTTGGCCCGTTTCGTGGACTATTACTCACTGTTTGGGGTCCCGGTGTGACTTGCGCAATTAACAAACCCCGGGGTGCGTTTACGTGTCGATCATCAACACTCGCAGTTTCGGCCGATTCGGGCTCGTTTTGTGGCACTCGCAGTTTTGGCCGATTCTGGCCCGTTTCATGGACTATTACTCACTGTTTTGGGGTCCCGGAGTGCTTTCCTTGATTAACAAACCCCGGGGTACGTTTACGTATCGGTCATCAACACTCATGGTTTTTGTCGATTCTGACTCGTTTCGTGGACTATTACTCACCGTTTTGGGGTCCCGAAGAGATTTCCATAGTTGTTGAACCCCAAGGTGCGCTTACATGTATGTCATCAACAATCGCAGTTTGGGCCGATTTTTGGCCCATTTCTTGGACTATTACTTAGTTTCGGGGGTCCTGGAGTGATTTCCACAATTTACGAACCCCGTGGTGCGTTTACGTTTCGGTCATCAACACTCACAATTTTGGCCGATTCTGGTCCGTTTCGTGCTCTATTACTCGCCGCTTTGGGGTCCCAGAGCGATTACCATGGTTGTTGAACTCCAAGGTGCACTTACGTGTCTGTCATCAACATTCATAGTTTTTGCCAATTCTGGCCCGTTTCTTGGACTATTACTCTGTTTTGGCGTCCCGGTGTGATTTCCATGATTGACGAACACCGGGGTGCGTTTATGTGTCGGTTAGCAACACTCGCATTTTGGGCCGCTTCTGGCCCGTTTCGTCGACTATTACTCACCGTTTTGGGGCCCCAAAGTGATTTCCATGGTTGTTGAACCCCATGGTGCGCTTACGTGTCGATCATCAACAATCGCAGTTTGGGCCGATTTTGGCCCGTTTCTTGCACTATTAATTAGTTTTGGGCGTCCCGCAGTGATTTCCATGATCGACGAACTCCGTGGTGCGTTTACATGT
>NW_021182912.1:0-1106 GCF_002162155.2 Triticum dicoccoides | reverse complement strand
AACAAGGTATTGGGATACCGACGATCGAGTCTCGGGCAAGTAACGTACCGATTGACAAAGGGAATTGCATACAGGGTTTGATCGAATCCTCGACATAGTGGTTCATCCGATGACAACATCGAGGAGCATGTGGGAGCCATCATGGGTATCCAGATCCCGCTGATGGTTATTGACTAAGAGCGTCTCGGTCATGTCTGCATGTCTCCCGAACCCGTAGGGTCTACACACTTAAGGTTCGGTGACGCTAGGGTTATGAAGATATGTATATGCAGAAACCCGAATTTTGTTCGGAGTCCCGGATGAGATCCCGGACGTCACGAGGAGTTCCGGAATGGTCCGGAGGTAAAGAATTATATATAGGAAGTGCTATTTCGGGCATCGGGACAAGTTTCGGGGTTATCGGTATTGTACCGGGACCACCGGAAGGGTCCCGAGGGTGCACCGGGTGGGGCCACCTGTCCCGGGGGGCCACATGGGCTGTAGGGGGTGCGCCTTGGCCTTCATGGGCCAAGGGAACCAGCCCCTATAGGCCCATGCGCCTAGGGTTTCCCCCTAGGAGGAGTCCTAGTGGTGGAAGGCACCCCTAGGTGCCTTGGGGGGGAGGGAAACCTCCCCTAGGCCGCCGCCCCCCCAGTAGATCTCATCTACTAGGGCCGGTGCCCCCCCTTGGCACCCCTATATATAGTGGGGGAGAGGAGGGACTTCACACACCAGCCCCTGGCGCCTCCATCTCCCCCCCGTTACGTCTCTCCCTCGTAGTCTCGGCGAAGCCCTGCTGCTGTGACGCCCTGCATCCACCACCACGCCGTCGTGCTGCTGGATCTTCATCAACCTCTCCTTCCCCCTTGCTGGATCAAGAAGGAGGAGACGTCTCCCGTCCCGTACGTGTGTTGAACGCGGAGGTGCCGTCCGTTCGGCGCTGGTCATCGGTGATTTGGATCACGTCGAGTACGACTACATCATCACCTTGCAAGCTTCCGCACGCGATCTACAAGTGGTATGTAGATGCAAACTCTCTCCCTAGACTCGTTGCTTAGATGAACTCATAGATGGATCTTGGTGAAACCGTAGAAAAAATTTTAATTTTCTGCAACGTTCCCCAACAG
>NW_021182911.1:0-2235 GCF_002162155.2 Triticum dicoccoides | reverse complement strand
GCATTGACTTAAGCCTCCCCCAAGCTTGAGTGATGCTTTCTCCTTCGCGAGGCAAGAAATTATATATGTAATTACGATCACGGTGAACAAGATGCATAGGATAGAACTTCTGGTGAAATTCCAACTTCAATCGTTTATATTTCCAAGATCCCGTATCATCACATAGCCTATACCATGTCAGTGCATCCCCTTCAAAGATAAAGGGAAAACCTTCCTCTTAACAACATCATCAGGAATACCTCCAAGCTTAAATAATCCACAAACTTCATCCACAAAGATAAGGTGTAAATCGGGTTGCAATGTTCCATCTCCTACAAAGGGATTAGCTAGCACTTTCTCTATCATACCCGAAGGAATTTCAAAGTAAACATTTTCAGTAGGTTTAGTAGGTTGAGGAGAAACTCTTTGCTCTACTGGTCGGGGCGAAGATACCCCAAACAAGCCCCTCAAAGGATTTGTTTCCATAGTAACAAGTGACAGAAAATTTCAGCACACTATATAAATGTTTCCTTACCAAGTTCCACTCACCAAAGGCGCTTCACTCCCCGGAAACGGCACCAGAAAAGTGTCTTGATGACCCACAAGTATAGGGGATCTATCGTAGTCCTTTCGATAAGTAAGAGTGTCGAACCCAACGAGGAGCGGAAGGAAATGACAAGCGGTTTTCAGTAAGGTATTCTCTGCAAGCACTGAAATTGTAGGTAACAGATAGTTTTGTGATAAGATAATTTGTATCGAGTAACAAGCAATGAAAGTAAATAAAGTGCAACAAGGTGTCCCAATCCTTTTTGTAACAAAGGACAATCCTGGGCAATTTCTTATAATGAGAAAAGCGCTCCCGAGGACACATGGGAATTATCGTCAAGCTAGTTTTCATCACGCTCATATGAATCGCGTTCGGTACTTTGATAGTTTGATATGTGGGTGGACCAGTGCTTGGGTACTGCCCTTACTTGGACAAGCATCCCACTTATGATTAAACCCTATTGCAAGCATCCGCAACTACAAAAGAAGTATTAAGGTAAACCTAACCATAGCATGAAACATATGGATCCGAATCAGCCCTTTGCGAAGCAACACATAAACTAGGGTTTAAGCTTCTGTCACTCTAGCAACCAATCATCTACTTATTACTTCCCAATGCCTTCCTCTAGGCCCAAATAATGGTGAAGTGTCATGTAGTCGACGTTCACATAACACCACTAGAGGAGAGACAACATAAATCTCATCAAAATATCGAACGAATACCAAATTCACATGACTACTAATAGCAAGACTTCACCCATGTCCTCAGGACCAAACGTAACTACTCACAAAGCATATTCATGTTTGATGTCTACTACACAACCTTCTTCTTGTAGACGTTGTTGGGCCTGCAAGTGCACAGGTTTGTAGGGCAGTAGCAAATTTCCCTCAAGTGGATGACCTATTGTTTATCAATCTGTAGGAGGCGTAAGGTGAAGATGGTCTCTCTCAAACAACCCTGCAACCAAATAACAAAGAGTCTCTTGTGTCCCCAACACACCCAATACAATGGTAAATTGTATAGGTGCACTAGTTCGGCGAAGAGATGAAGATACAAGTGCAAAATAGATAGTAGATAAAGGTATTTGTAATCTGAAATAATAAAAACAGCAAGGTAACAAATGGTAAAAGTGAGCATAAACGGTATTGCAATGATAGGAAACAAGGCCTAGGGTTCATACTTTCACTAGTGCAAGTTCTCTCAACAATAATAACATAGATAGATCGTATAACAAGCCCTCAACAGGCAACAAAGAGTCACTCCAAAGCCACTATTAGCGGAGAACAAACGTAGAGATTATGGTCGGGTACGAAACCACCACAAAGCTATTCTTTAGGATCGATCTATAAAAGAGTTCATACTAGAATAACACCTTAAGATACAAATCAACCAAAACCCTAATGTCACCTAGATACTCCATTGTCACCTCAAGTACCCATGGGCATGATTATACGATATGCATCACACAATCTCAGATTCATCCAACCAACATAAAAGTACTTCAAAGAGTGCCCCAAAGCTACTACCGGAGAGTCAAGAACGTGTGCCAACCCCTATGCATAGGTTCATGGGTGGAACCCGCAACTTGGTCACCAAAACATACATCAAGTGGCACATGATATCCCATTGTCACCACAGATAATCATGGCAAGACATACATCAAGCATTCTCATAAAGACTCAATCCGATAAGATAACTTCAAAGGGGAA
>NW_021182910.1:0-1667 GCF_002162155.2 Triticum dicoccoides | reverse complement strand
TCTACTTGACTAGTAGACTGTGGGTGATAAGGGATGCAATTCTATGATTAACATCATACTTAGTAAGCATTTTACGGAAAGCACCATGAATAAAATGTGAACCACCATCAGTCATAAGATATCTAGGGACTCCAAACCTCGAAAAAATAACTTCTTTAATCATCTTAATAGAGGTGTTATGATCAACACTACTAGTTGGAATAGCTTCTACCCACTTAGTAACGTAATCAACAACAACTAAAATATGTGTATATCCATTATAGGCAGGAAAAGGTCCCATATAATCAAAGCCCCAAACATCAAATGGTTCAATAACAAGAGAATAATTCATAGGCATTTCTTGACGTCTACTAATATTACCAATTCTTTGAAATTCATCACAAGACAAGACAAACTTACGAGCATCTTTGAAGAGAGTAGGCCAATAAAAACCGGATTGCAATACCTTATGTGCAGTTCTGTCTCCAGCGTGGTGTCCTCCATATGATTCAGAATGACACTTGCATAGGATCTGTTCCTATTCATGCTCAGGTACACAACGTCTAATAACACCATCTACTCCTTTATAAAGGTGTGGGTCATCCCAGAAGTAATGTCTTAAATCATAAAAGAACTTTTTCTTTTGCTGGTATGTGAAAGTAGGTGGTATAAATTTAGCAAGAATGTAATTAGCATAATCAGCATACCAAGGAGCAGTACGAGAAGCACCAATGACCGCTAATTGTTCATCAGGAAAGCTATCATCAATAGGTAGTGGGTCATCAAGAACATTCTCTAACCTATAGAAGTTGTCTGCAACGGGGTTCTCAGCTCCCTTTCTATCAATAATATGCAAATCAAATTCTTGAAGCAAGAGAACCCATCTAATAAGTCTAGGTTTAGCATCTTTCTTTGCCATAAGATATTTAATAGCCGCATGATCAATGTGAATAGTAACTTTAGAATCAACAATGTAAGGTCTGAACTTATCACAAGCAAATACAACTGCTAAGAATTCTTTTTCAGTAGTAGCATAATTCTCTGGGCAGTATCAAGAGTCTTACTAGCATATTGAATAACATTTAATTAATTATCAACTCTCTACCCTAGAACAACACCTACAACATAATCACTAGCATCACACATAATTTTAAAGGGTAAATTCCAATCAGGTGGCTGAACAATAGGTGCAGTGATCAAAGCTTTCTTAAGTGTTTCAAATGCTTCTACACAATCATCATCAAAGCCAAAAGGAATATCTTTTTGCAATAAATTAGTCAGAGGCCTAGAGATTTTAGAGAAGTCCTTAATGAACCTCCTATAAAAACCGGCATGACCAAGGAAACTTCTTATAGCTTCAATGTCCTTGGGACATTGCATCTTTTCAATAGCATCAACTTTAGCTTTATCAACTTCAATACCTCTTTTAGAAATTTTATGCCCCAAGACAATGCCTTCATTAACCATAAAGTGACACTTTTCCCATTTCAGGACGAGACTAGTGTCTTCACATCTCTGCAAAACTCGATCAAGGTTGCTCAAGCAATCATCAAAAGAGGATCCATAGACGGAGAAGTCATCCATGAATACCTCACAAATCTTTTCACAAAAGTCAGAGAATATAGCCATCATGCATCTTTCAGAGGTAGCAGGTGCATTACATAAACCAAAAGGCATACGTTTATAAG
>NW_021182909.1:0-1259 GCF_002162155.2 Triticum dicoccoides | reverse complement strand
CTTAGTATAGGATGCTAGTTTATCATCATTGGCCCTACATTCTTGTCAGTCTGCCTTGCTATACTATTGGGTCGTGATCACTCGGGAGGTGATCACGGGTATATACTATACATACATACATACTATACAGATGGTGACTAAAGTCGGGTCAGCTCGAAGAGTACCCGCGAGTGATTCACGGATTGGGGGCTGAAAGGACCTTTGTCCCGACGGCCCTCTGTGTGGATCTTTGTGGCGGAGCGACAGGGCAGGTTGAGACCGCCTAGGAGAGAGGTGGGCCTGGCCCTGTTCGGCGTTCGCGGACACTTAACACGCTTAACGAGATCTTGGTATTTGATCTGAGTTGGCTACGAGCCTATACGCACTAACCATCTACGCGGGAGTAGTTATGGGTATCCCGACGTCGTGGTATCAGCCGAAGCACTTCAGACGTCAGCGACAGAGCGGCGCGCGCCGAATTGGACTGGAACGCCACTAGGCTAGGTCTGCTTTCGGCCGCCCTCGCAACGTGCAGGTGTGCTATGGGCGATGGGCCCAGACCCCTGTGCGCTTAGGTTTAGACCGGCGTGCTGGCCTCTCTGTTGTGCCTAGGTGGGGCTGCGACGTGTTGATCTTCCGCGGCCGGGCATGACCCAAGAAAGTGTGTCCGGCCAAATGGGATCAAGCGTGTTGGGTAAGTTGGTGCACCCCTGCAGGGAAGTTAATCTATTCGAATAGCCGTGATCTTCGGTAACAGGACGACTTGGAGTTGTACCTTGACCTTATGACAACTAGAACCGGATACTTAATAAAACACACCCTTCCAAGTGCCAGATACAACCGGTGGTCGCTCTACCTCAGGGTTATGAGGAGGGGATCGCCGGGTAGGATTATGCTATGAGATGCTATTTGGAGATGCTACTTGGAGATGCTACTTGGAGGACTTCAATCTACTCTCTTCTACTTGATGCAAGACGGTGGCGGCGAGAAGCGTAGTCTTCGTCATGATTAGTTATCCCCCTCTTATTCTGGCATTCTGCAGTTCAGTCCACTGATATGGCCTCCTTACACATATACCCATGCATATGTAGTGTAGTTCCTTGCTTGCGAGTACTTTGGATGAGTACTCACGGTTGCTTTCTCCCCCCTTTTTCCCCTTTCCTTTCTTTCTGGTTGTCGCAACCAGATGCTGGAGTCCAGGAGCCAGACGCCACCGTCGACGACGACCCCTACTACACCGGAGGTGCCTACTACTACGTGCTGCCCGCTGACGACGACCT
>NW_021182908.1:0-615 GCF_002162155.2 Triticum dicoccoides | reverse complement strand
TCTACACGGAGTGGATTTAGCTGTGGGTTTGGCCCGGATGTTGCTCCTCGGTGTCCCTGTGGGCTGACCCGACACAAACGGAAGGAGAGGTCCACTGGTCAAAGCCCGTCCGTGGGAAGTCAAAGGGCTAGATCTCGTGGTCAAACGCTACAGGGTTAGGTGGGACGGGGTCCCTGGGGGTAGCAGTGCCACCGGAGCGTCGTACCGGGCCCTCATACATGCGGGGTGGTGTTGTGGCATGTCCGAAGAGGCGACACGTGTCTCCGGGGCGTGGCCCCCCTCACGGACGGCCCTGCCACCTACACCGGGAGGGGGGAAACGGACGCGTCGGGTCTACACGAAGTGGATGTAGCTGTGGGTTTGGCCGGGATGTTGCTCCCGGGTGTCCCTATGGGCTGAACTAACACAACCGGCTGGAGAGGTCCACTGGTCAAAGCCCGTCCGTGGGAAGTCAAAGGGCTAGATCTCGTGGTCAACCGCTCCAGGGTTAGGCGGGACGGGGGCCCTAGGGGGTAGCAATGCCACCGGAGCGTCATACCGGGCCCTCATACATGCGGGATGGTGTTGTGGCATGTCCGAAGAGGCGACACACATATCCGGGGTGTGCCCCCCGTC
>NW_021182907.1:0-1983 GCF_002162155.2 Triticum dicoccoides | reverse complement strand
TGGATACATATTGAAAGTGGGAGCAATTAGCTAGAGTAGCTCCATGCAGAGCATTGTTGACATAGAAATTTGCAAAATACTTACAGATCTGAATGTGGCAGACCCGTTGACTAAACTTCTCTCACAAGCAAAACATGATCACACCTCAGTACTCTTTGGGTGTTAATCACATAGCGATGTGAACTAGATTATTGACTCTAGTCAACCCTTTGGGTGTTGGTCATATCTCGATGTGAACTATGGGTGTTAATCACATGGTGATGTGAACTATTGATGTTAAATCACATGGCGATGTGAACTAGATTATTGACTCTAGTGCAAGTGGAAGAATGAAGGAAATATGCCCTAGAGGCAATAATAAAGCTATTATTTATTTCCTTATATCATGATAAATGTTTATTATTCATGCTAGATTTGTATTAACCGGAAACATAATACATGTGTGAATACATAGACAAACAGAGTGTCACTAGTATGCCTCTACTTGACTAGCTCGTTGATCAAAGATGGTTATGTTTCCTAACCACAAACATGAGTTGTCATTTGATTAACAGGATCACATCATTAGGAGAATGATGTGATTGACTTGACCCATTCCGTTAGCATAGCACTTGATCGTTTAGTTTGTTGCTATTGCTTTCTTCATGACTTATACATGTTCCTATGACTATGAGATTATGCAACTCCCGTTTACCAGAGGAACACTTTGTGTGCCACCAAATGTCACAACGTAACTGGGTGATTATAAAGGTGCTCTACAGGTGTCTCCGAAGGTACTCGTTGGGTTGGCGTATTTTGAGATTAGGATTTGTCACTCCGATTGTCGGAGAGGTATCTCTGGGCCCTCTCGGTAATGCACATCACTTAAGCCTTGCAAGCATTGCAACTAATGAGTTAGTTGCAGGATGATATATTACAGAACGAGTAAACAGATTTGTCGGTAACGAGATTGAACTAGGTATTGAGATGCCGACGATCGAATCTCGGGCAAGTAACATACCGATGACAAAGGAAACAACGTATGTTGTTATGCGGTCTGACCGATAAAGATCTTCGTAGAATATGTGGGAGCCAATATGAGCATCCAGGTTCCGCTATTGGTTATTGACCGTAGACATGTCTCGGTCATGTCTACATTGTTCTCGAACCCGTATGGTCCGCACGCTTAAGGTTTTGATGACAGTTATATTACGAGTTAATGAGTTTTGATGTACCGAAGGAGTTCGGAGTCCTGGATGACATCGGGGACATGACGAGGAGTCTCGAAATGGTCGAGACGTAAAGATCGATATATTGGACGACTATATTCAGACATCGGAAAGGTTCCGAGTGGTTCGAGTATTTTTCGGAGTACCGGGGAGTTACAGGAATACGGGGGAAGAAGTATATGGGCCTTATTGGGCTTTAGGGGAGAGGGAGAGGCAGGCCGCGCCCCCCCCCCCTCCCATTGACTAGTCCGAATTGGACTAGGGGAAGGGGCGGCGCCCCCTCCTTCCTTCTCTTCCCTCTTCCCCTTCCTTGTCTCCTACTCCTACTACTTGGAAGGACTCCTAGTTGTACTAGGAAAGGGGGAATCCTACTCCCGGTGAGAGTAGGACTCCCCTAGGGCGCACCATTGAGAGGGCCGGACCTCCCCTCCTTCACTCCTTTATATACGGGGGCAGGGGGCACCCCAAAGACACAACAATTGATCCTTGAGATCTATTAGCCATGCGCGGTGCCCTCCTCCACCATAATCCTCGATAATATTGTAGCGGTGCTTAGGCGAAGCCCTGCGACGGTAGAACATCAAGATCGTCACCACGCCATCATGCTGACGGAACTCTTCCCCGACATTCTGCTGGATCGGAGTCCGGGGATCGTCATCGAGCTGAACGTGTGCTAGAACTCGGAGGTGTCGTAGTTTCGGTGCTTGATCGGTCGGGCCGTGAAGACGTATGACTGCATCAACCGCATTGTGCTAACGCTTCCGCTTCCGGTCTA
>NW_021182906.1:0-1781 GCF_002162155.2 Triticum dicoccoides | reverse complement strand
GTTGTAAGGGAGGAGGTCATTATGCGAGGGAATGCAAATCTCCGCGTGTGATGATTGCTACCGCGGATGGTGGATATGAGTCCGCTAGTGACTATGATGAAGAGACATTGGCTCTTATTACACGTGAAGAACATGGTGGAGATGATTCTGATCATGAGACGCAATACATGGCTCCTGAAGACGCTGACAGGTATGAATGTTTAGTTGCTCAACGTGTTTTGAGTGTGCAGGTCACACAAGCTGAGCAAAATCAGAGGCACAATTTGTTCCATACCAAGGGAGTTGTGAAGGAACGTTCTGTGCGCGTCATAATAGACGGAGGGAGCTGCAACAACTTGGCTAGCATGGAGATGGTGGAGAAGCGTTCTCTCACCACAAGACCACATCCACATCCTTACTACATCCAATGGTTCAACAACAGCGGCAAGGTTAAGGTAACACGTACTGTTCGTGTGCATTTTAGTATCTCTACATACGCTGATTATGTTGATTGTGATGTGGTACCTATGCAAGCATGTTCCTTATTACTTGGTAGACCATGGCAATTTGATAAAAATTCTGTACACCATGGTAGAAACAATCACTATACTCTTGTTCATAAGGATTAAAATATTACTTTGCTTCCTATGACTCCTGATTCCATTTTGAAAGATGATATTAATAGAGCTAATAAAGCACAACAGGAGAAGAATAAGAGTGAAAATCAGATTGTGGCAAAAGGATTTGAGCAACAAATGAAGCCTAATAATAAACCATCTAGTGTTGCTTCTAAAATTAAATTGAAAAGTGCATGTTTATTTGCCACCAAATCTGATATTGATGAGCTAGATTTCAGCAAATCTGTTTCCTATGCTTTTGTGTGCAAAGAGGCATTATTTTCATTCGAGGACGTGTCTTCCTCTTTGCCTCCTGCTGTCACTAACATTTTGCAGGAGTTCGCTGACGTCTTTCCACAAGACGTGCCACCGGGATTACCGCCTATTCGAGGGATTGAGCATCAGATTGACTTAATTCCCGGTGCTTCACTGCCAAACCGTGCACCATACCGTACCAATCCAGAGGAGACGAAGGAGATTATGCGTCAAGTACAAGAGCTTCTCGACAAAGGTTATATACGCGAATCCCTTAGTCCTTGTGCTGTTCCTATTATTCTAGTGCCGAAAAAGGATGGTACATCACGTATGTGTGTTGATTGTAGAGGCATTAATAATATTACTATTCGTTATCGTCATCCTATTCCTAGGCTAGATGATATGCTTGATGAATTGAGTGGCTCTACAATATTCTCCAAAGTTGATTTGCGTAGTGGCTACCATCAAATTCGTATGAAATCGGGAGATGAATGGAAAACAGCATTTAAAACTAAGTTTGGATTATATGAGTGGTTAGTCATGCCTTTTGGGTTAACTAATGCACGTAGTACTTTCATGAGATTAATGAACGAAGTTTTACGTGCTTTCATTGGACGATTTGTGGTAGTTTACTTTGATGACATATTGATTTATAGCAGATCTTTGGAAGAACATTTGGAACATTTACGTGCTGTTTTTATTGCTCTACGTGATGCACGTTTGTTTGGTAACCTTGGGAAGTGCACCTTTTGCACCGACCGAGTATCTTTTCTTGGCTATGTTGTTACTCCACAGGGAATTGAAGTTGATAAAGCCAAGATTGAAGCTATTGAGAGTTGGCCGCAGCCCAAAACGGTCACACAAGTGAGGAGTTTTCTTGGCCTCGCTGGATTCTATAGGCGTTTTGTGAGAGATTTCAGCACCATTGCT
>NW_021182905.1:0-1571 GCF_002162155.2 Triticum dicoccoides | reverse complement strand
ATTAACCGAGAAAAGGTGGCTGGAGCGTTGGTTAAACCGAAGGACATGACGGTGTACTCGTATTGGCCATAACGAGTAACAAAGGCCGTTTTAGGAATGTCCCCGTTTCTGATTTTGATTTGATGGTAGCCCAACCTCAAATCCATCTTGGAGAAGACTGAGGATCCAGCGAGCTGATCGTACAGGTCGTTGATCCTGGGAAGCGGATATTTGTTCTTGATTGTGACCAAATTGACAGGTCGGTAATCTACAACCATCCGGTCCGTACCATCCTTCTTCTTGACGAATAGGACGGGGCAAGCCCACGGAGAAGAGCTAGGTCGGATGAAACCCTTTTTCAAGGACTCATCGAGTTGTTTCTTAAGCTCGGCTAGTTCTAGTGGTGCCATCTTATAAGGTCTTCTAGCAATCGGAACGGTTCCTGGAATGAGGTCTATTACGAACTCAACATCCCTGTCAGGTGGAACACCTAGCAATTCCTCTGGAAAGACATCCGGGAAGTCACGGACTACCGGAACGTCCTCAAGGTCTGGCAAAGGGCTGGCGTTAAGAGAATATAATTGTCGCTTAGCTATTCGGGTCAAGACATTGACTATCTTTCCCGAAGGATGGGTGAGTTGAACAGTCCTAGAGAAGCAATCGATTTGGGCATGATGAGCCGACATCCAGTCCATACCCAAAATGATATTAATATCTGAAGATTTAAGGGCTATCAAAGACGCGAGGAATACAAGTCTGTCGACTTGGATTTCATTTCCATGGCTTACTCTAGAAGTTTGCCATTTGGATCCCGGAGTTTGAATTACCATAGAGGTTGGCATATCACCGAATGCGACGTTATGCAAGCGAGCATAGTTTTCAGATATAAAAGAATGAGAGGCTCCTGTATCGAAAAGAACAGATGCCGGGTGGCAATTAACAAGAAGCGTACCGAGAATGACGTTGGGATCCTCTTGAGCTTCTTCGGCAGAGATACAGTTGACATGGCCACGTGAAGCGGTGACCGGCTTGGCGTGGAATATTTTTCCTGTCGGCTTGCCACGGCCAACAGCTTTAGCAGATTGATTGGGGTTGGTCTGGGGACACTCCCGCATATAGTGGCCAGATTCCCCACACTTGAAACAAGTCACGGAACTGGTACGTGGAGGAGCATTGTTAGTTGGACCCCCATAGGGCTTGGCCGGTGCAGACTGCTGAACAGGGCGAGGCGCCTGGAAGGATGGCCTCGGTGTGAACCTGGGTGGCAGGGCGGTGTTGGGTACCCACACGCGGCGCTTCTGAGGACCAGCACCGGATGAGGAACCCATGTCACGGCCATGCTTGCGTGTTGCGTCATAGTCAGTCTGACCAGTTTCAGCACTGATGGCTTTGTTGACAAGTTTCTGGAAGGATGTGCACTCATGCAGACGGAGGTCGCGGCGAAGCTCAGGACTAAGGCCCTTACGGAACCTTGCTTGCTTCTTGGCATCAGTAGACACTTCCTCAGTTGCATATCGGGCGAGATTACCAAACTCCCTGCTGTAAGCATCCACAGAAAGCCGGCCTTGGGTGAAACTGCAAAATTCTTCACG
>NW_021182904.1:0-1507 GCF_002162155.2 Triticum dicoccoides | reverse complement strand
TTCATTTGCTTTTTAATACCACATAGTATTGGCTTGCATAAACACTGCACGTAATTTCAAATGAATAAAATATCTTTTACAGGATCAAGGGGAACATAGTTGGTTAATCTTCAGAGTAAGTTTCAGCTACAGTAACTTGAAGGACCTTTAAAAACTAATTGTTGAGCTAATAAAAGAGCTGCAACTGTAGTTAAATTCATCAAATAATAATGGCATTCATGATTGCATAACTTTCAACTGCAATTAAATTCAGCATAAGGGGCAGTCTGCCCGCTGCCGACGCCCACAGCTTATGTAGAGATTCATACAGTTGGAGATCTAAATGGTAAACAACTGATACTACCTGGTAACCGTTGCAAAACCTACTAACTAAAGTTATGTCATCACAATAAAATGTTGTGTTAAGAAAATCAACATCAATCACCCTTGAGATAAATTTGATTGCATGGGAAACAGAGCATCTTTTCTTGTAGACGGGGGGAGGAAATACCAATTCTAGTCTTTATTAAAAATTGGGCATGCACTTTCAGTATTCAAAAACTAAAGCAAAATATGAAAGCTAGCAAATCTCAGTTCCTAACATAAACATCCATTGGTAAAATATGAAAAGAAAAACATGGAAGTAATATAGCATAACTAATAGGGAAAATTCGAATTTGAACCCGAGCTCATCTGCACCTGCGCTCACGAAAAAAATCAAAATAAATACTAAACAAATTCAAAAAATTCCAAAAAAAATTGGGGTGGTGGACAATTTGATGTGTGAGGTACGCTCCAATTTTCAAAACATTTGGACTTCTGTGTAGCTCTCAGCAAAAAAGACAAATCGGAGGTCTGTAAAAATGTGTACTGTTCATATACTGTTCTGGTCTGATTTGTCTTTTTTGCTGAGAGCTGCACAGAAATCCAAATGTTTTGAAAATTGGAGCATACCTCACGCATCAAATTGTCTACCACCTAAATTTTTTTTGGAATTTTTTGAATTTTTATGAATTTTTTACGAATTTTTTTTGACCGGGTGCCGATACACCCGGGCACCGAAACGCCGCTCTCAACTAATAGTGCACAACAAGATATACTACAGATATGATATGTTCGCCGGTCAAGTAGGAATAGTGCTTGCTAGATTAGAAGAGGATTCTCATGTGGTGGTTTCCTCCTGTGAGCAACTGACGCGCTATCTCATCAGGATCATCCCAAACAAAAGGGACTAAGCAAAAAACTTCTTGTCGGTGCCTGTTATAGGCAGGGCCAGTACTAGGCGCCGGCGCACCGGCCGAAACTTTCGGCCGGTCCAGCCCTAGTCGTTCGATTCACGTAATAACCGTTCAGATTGCATCTCCTCCCTTGCGTGTGGGTCAAAGCCTCCTCCATCCTTACGTACAGGCTTGTTGCCGTCGGTAGCTTGCTCGCCGAAGCCGCTCGTCGGCGCGCTCGTTAGAGCCGCTCGTCGGCGCGCTCGTTAGAGCCGCTCGCTGGAGCTGCTCGTCGGCGCGCTCGTCGGAGC
>NW_021182903.1:0-1130 GCF_002162155.2 Triticum dicoccoides | reverse complement strand
CGCTGTTTCAAAACACCACGTGATGATCGGGTGTTTTATTCAGACGTTCACATACAACGGGTGTAAGACAGATTTACACATGCAAACACTTAGGTTGACTTGACGAGCCTAGCATGTACAGACATGGCCTCGGAACACAGAAGACCGAAAGGTCGAGCATGAGTCGTATAGAAGATACGATCAACATGAAGATGTTCACCGATGTTGACTAGTCCGTCTCACGTGATGATCGGACACGGTCTAGTTTAACTCGGATCATGTAATACTTAGATGACTAGAGGGATGTCTAATCTAAGTGGGAGTTCACTAATAATTTGATTAGTTGAACTTAATTATCATGAACTTAGTCTAAAATCTTTGCAATATGTCTTGTAGATCAAATGGCCAACGTAGTCCTCAACTTCAACGCGTTCCTAGAGAAAACTAAGCTGAAAGACAATGGCAACAACTATACAGACTGGGTCCGGAACCTGAGGATCATCCTCATAGCTGCCAAGAAAGATTATGTCCTACAAGCACCGCTTGGTGACGCACCCGTTCTCCCTGCAGAACAAGATGTTATGAACGCTTGGCAGGCACGTTTCGATGACTACTCCCTCGTTCAGTGCGGCATGCTTTACAGCCTAGAGCCGGGGCTCCAAAAGCGTTTTGAGAGACATGGAGCATATGAGATGTTCGAAGAGCTGAAAATGGTTTTCCAAGCTCATGCCTGGGTCGAGAGATATGAAGTCTCCGACAAATTCTTCAGCTGTAAGATGGAGGAAAACAGTTCTGTCAGTGAGCACATACTCACTATGTCTGGGTTGCATAACCGCTTGACTCAGCTAGGAGTTAATCTCCCGGATGATGCGGTCATTGACAGAATCCTCCAGTCGCTTCCACCAAGCTACAAGAGCTTTGTGATGAACTTCAATATGCAGGGGATGGAAAAGACCATTCCTGAAGTATTTGCTATGCTGAAATCAGCGGAGGTAGAAGTCAGGAAGGAACATCAAGTGTTGATGATCAATAAAACCACTAAGTTCAAGAAAGGCAAGGGTAAAAAGAGCTTCAAGAAGGACGGCAAGGAGGTTGCCGCGCCCGGCAAGCAAGCTGCCGGGAAGAAGCCAAAGAATGGACCCAAGCCCGAG
>NW_021182902.1:0-809 GCF_002162155.2 Triticum dicoccoides | reverse complement strand
AGCTGGGGAGCGTGTCAGGGAGGCGAGGGGAGGCCGGTGGCGGCTGCTATGGCGAACGGCGGCGATGGTGCTTTGGACACGGAAGAGAGAGAGCGAGGGGGAGGAGAGGAAGAACCGGGGGAGAGTGAGAGAGAGCAGGGGGGAGGGCGTGGCGTCGTCCAGGGCATCGAGCGAGGAGGGGAGGGCAGGCAGGCAGGCGAGCAGGTGGCGTGGCGCGGTGGCGCGCGCGCGCGCCGGCCACACTCCCCTCCCTCTGTCGAGGACGAAGACGACAGAGGAGGGAGGCGGGCTGGGCCGCCTGCTGGCTGGGCCGGCCAGCTGGCTGGCCCGGCCAGCTGGCTGGGCTGCACAGGGAGGAGCCCAGGTAAGCTCCTCCTTTTTCTTTATTTCTGTTTTCTAATTTCTGACATTTGTTTTGATTTAAATAATATATTAAATCATTTATTTAACTTATGCCAATTTTTGCAGGAGCTAGATATATTATTCCAGAGCTCCTTTATAAATGGCATAATATTTGGACATATATTAATATATATAAATAATATATTTCCAATGCAAATATTTATGCATTAATTCCAAATGCCCAAAATAAATACCTATGAGCTCTTAAAAATATTGGTTTGATTTTTATCTCTGTCCAATATTTTCAGAGAGCAACATGAGCATTTTCTTGGACCCTTTTGGAGAAATTTTTATTTGGATCATTTTCAAAAATGATTCTGAGGGTTTCACAAATCCCCATTTCAAATTTAAATGGAATTTTAAACATGATGCACACACTCTGATGCATGACTAGCTAGGGTGTGACA
>NW_021182901.1:0-828 GCF_002162155.2 Triticum dicoccoides | reverse complement strand
CTTGGCTTGGTGGGGAGGAAGAGGGGGTCGCGGCGGAGCTGGGGAGCGTGTCGGGGAGGCGAGGGGAGGCCGGTGGCGGCTGCTATGGCGAACGGCGGCGATGGTGCTTCGGACACGGAAGAGAGAGAGCGAGGGGGAGGAGAGGAAGAACCGGGGGAGAGTGAGAGAGAGCAGGGGGGAGGGCGTGGCGTCGTCCGGGGCATCGAGCGAGGAGGGGAGGGCAGGCAGGCAGGCGAGCAGGTGGCGTGGCGCGGTGGCGCGCGCGCGCGCCGGCCACACTCCCCTCCCTCTGTCGAGGACGAAGACGACAGAGGAGGGAGGCGGGCTGGGCCGCCTGCTGGCTGGGCCGGCCAGCTGGCTGGGCTGCACAGGGAGGAGCCCAGGTAAGCTCCTCCTTTTTCTTTATTTCTGTTTTCTAATTTCTGACATTTGTTTTGATTTAAATAATATATTAAATCATTTATTTAACTTATGCCAATTTTTGCAGGAGCTAGATATATTATTCCAGAGCTCCTTTATAAATGGCATAATATTTGGACATATATTAATATATATAAATAATATATTTCCAATGCAAATATTTATGCATTAATTCCAAATGCCCAAAATAAATACCTATGAGCTCTTAAAAATATTGGTTTGATTTTTATCTCTGTCCAATATTTTCAGAGAGCAACATGAGCATTTTCTTGGACCCTTTTGGAGAAATTTTTATTTGGATCATTTTCAAAAATGATTCTGAGGGTTTCACAAATCCCCATTTCAAATTTAAATGGAATTTTAAACATGATGCACACACTCTGATGCATGACTAGCTAGGGTGTGACA
>NW_021182899.1:0-599 GCF_002162155.2 Triticum dicoccoides | reverse complement strand
CGATGAGGATGATGCAAGGAACGCATCAGACCTCGACCAAGCGAGGGGCGGCAGTGGCGACGCCGTCGAGCAGCCCGGCAGGGATGATCCATCCAAAGAAGTCCGCAAATGCCAAAACTATGTCGACTACAAGCGGTCTGGTGAAGAGCTTGTTGTAGCGAGCAAGTGCTTCCTCCGAGATGGGCTCATCATCGCCGAGAAGCCCGAGGTGGCGTAGGAGAACACGCTTGGCCTTGGCCTCCAAATCCAGGACTCTGGTACTCTTGGCCAGGCGACAACTGCGCCGTGGCATGAAATTGGGCGTCACGACACCGCGCTTGCGACACGCGGAAGGAGTCTCGAGAACGGAGGAGGGGCACGTTCTGATAGAGTTGATGTATCTAAGGACATCCACAGGAACCAGGCAGGACGCAAGGCCGTTGGAGGTAAAGATCGGAGCCTGGACGTGCGTCTGCATAGCCTCAGGAGGGGATGCGCAATCAGCAACTACGCATGGGCCCGCTGCATGTGGGGTGGATGTAGCCATGCAGGATGTGGGCCGGGCACTGGGGCTAGTTGCATGCAGCGAGGCTCCTGGGTCGGTCGTGTGCCTCAGGGGT
>NW_021182898.1:0-631 GCF_002162155.2 Triticum dicoccoides | reverse complement strand
CGGGAACCGGCGGCCTTTGGTCCCGGTTGGTGGCACCAACCGGGACTAATGCCTCCCCCTTTAGTCCCGGTTGGTGCCACCAACCGGGACCAAAGGCCTCTGTGCTGCCCGCCTCGGGGCCAAAGTTTAGTCCCACCTCGCTAGTTGAGAGGGGCACGCAGTGGTTTATAAGCCCCACTGTCGCACCCCTCTCGAGCTCCTCTCCACCGCAGGCTTTCGGGCCTACTTGCTATTGCTTTGCCTGATGGGCCTTCTGGGCCTACTGCGGGACTGAATCCTGGCCCATAGTAGGGTTTCTAGTCGTATTCAGGCCGTGGGGGCCCAGTAGGAGGCATTTTTTTGTTTTTTTGTTTTCTTTACTTATTGTTGCTATATTTATTTATTTTCCAGTTTTTTTCTTTTGTTTTCTGCATTATTTATTTTCTTTTGTTTTTTGCTTTATTTTTTAATTGTTTTTGCTTTTAGTTTTAGGAAAATTATAAACTTACTGTTAGTGCCATTAGTTTTCAAATTTGAAAATATTTTTTTTGTTTTTTTGTTTTCTTTCTTGCTTTATTTATTTTATTTTGTTTCTACTTACAACAAAATACATATTGTTGTTTTTTTCTTTTGTTTTCTGCATTATTTATTT
>NW_021182897.1:0-1071 GCF_002162155.2 Triticum dicoccoides | reverse complement strand
TGATGTGTATGTGGACATGCTAAACGGTGAGTGATCCCAAGCGACTGAAAGAAGGAGTTGAGGTTGCGATACTCGCCACCCCAGTCCGACTGAACATGAACAATTTTGTGCTTGAGAAGGCGTTCAACATGTTTTTGGAACTGAACAAAAATGTCAAACACATCAGATTTACGTTTGATAAGATAAAGCCAGGTAAAGCGGCTGTAAGCATCAACAAAACTGATATAGTAATTATGACCACTAACAGAAGTCTGAGCAGGACCCCATACATCTGAAAACACAAGTTCTAAAGGATGTTTCACCTCACGAATGGACTCCGAAAAAGGAAGTTGATGACTCTTCCCCTGCTGACAAGCATCACACACTGCTACATCTTTATTACTAGACACACTAGGAAGCTCATGACGACGCAAAACATGCCGGACAATAGGTGTGGCCGGGTGACCAAGACGAGCATGCCACTGTGATGGAGATACCCGAACTCCACTGAAGACGCGAGCGACGCCAGGATGCTCCAGACGATAGAGACCTTGGCAGAGCCGCCCACTAAGAAGAATGTCCCTCGTGCCCCGATCCTTAATAAAAAGATCAAAAGGATGAAATTCACAAAGCACATTATTATCACGAGTGAGTTTAGGAACAGAAAGAAGATTACGTGTCACAGATGGAACTCGAAGAACATTGCGAAGTTGAAGACTCCTATTGGCATGTCTAGTGAGAAGTGATGCTTGACCAATATGAGAGATGTGCATACCTGCTCCATTGGCGGTGTGGATCTTGTCGGAGCCATGGTAGGGTTCACGAGTGTGAAGCTTCCCCATCTCACTGGTCAGGTGCTCTGTCGCCCCAGAGTCCATGTACCAGTGGGGATCAATGGAGTAGGACTGAGTGTGTCCCTGTGGCTTCTGCGGCGGCGGACGATCAGCCATGGCGACCTGACGAGCAAAGTTGCGTGTATCCTTCCCGTCATTGCCGAGACCAAGAAAACCCCGCTGGAAGCGCTTGTGACACTTCGAGGCCCAGTGCCCATCGCGACCACAAAGCTGGCACACACGTGGACCGCCAGCCCCT
>NW_021182896.1:0-1015 GCF_002162155.2 Triticum dicoccoides | reverse complement strand
AAAACCCAAAGTCTAAACGATGCCCTAAGGGCTGTATATATGGAGGAAGAGGGGGGAATTTCGTGGCCCTTGGTGGAGGGGTCCGAAATCAACCCTATCTCTTGTTTCCCCACACATACGGACTCTAAAAATAGCCTATACTTATGTATTTCGAAATTACATGGGCCTGGCCCAATAATAAGGTGACGCAGCACCTAAAATAGCCTCGGGACGAAATTTATGAAGTGGCATCTTGTATATTTCGTCCAAGGCTTCATGCACCCATTATGGTGGCTTCAAAGTCCTGAAATCATCACTTGTAACTCCGTTCTTGTTCCCCTTGCGCATGCCATCATCTCCATGCTTGTTCTTGCTCCAATGTACATCCTTCTCCAAGCTAGGCCCTTCATTTGTAAGCAAAACAAATGTATCCAATTTAGGCAGCATCATATTCTCATGAACATTAAAATCATTACCAAGAAACGAAAGTACCTGGTAATTTAGTTGGCGTGCACGAGCTCTAGTAATTGGTCCAGTATGTATAGCAGCAGGGGCTGTGGGTGTAACAATTGTATTGATGTCCTCATCAGAAGAGGGGGGAATTTCGTGGCCCTTGGTGGAGGGGTCCGAAATCAACCCTATATCTTGTTTCCCCACACATACGGACTCTAAAAATAGCCTATACTTATGTATTTCGAAATTACATGGGCCTGGCCCAATAATAAGGTGACGCAGCACCTAAAATAGCCTCGGGACGAAATTTATGAAGTGGCATCTTGTATATTTCGTCCAAGGCTTCATGCACCCATTATGGTGGCTTCAAAGTCCTGAAATCATCACTTGTAACTCCGTTCTTGTTCCCCTTGCGCATGCCATCATCTCCATGCTTGTTCTTGCTCCAATGTTCATCCTTCTCCAAGCTAGGCCCTTCATTGTAAGCAAAACAAATGTATCCAATTTAGGCAGCATCATATTCTCATGAACATTAGAATCATTACCAAGAAACGAAAGTACCTGGTAATTTAGTTGGCGTGCA
>NW_021182895.1:0-1060 GCF_002162155.2 Triticum dicoccoides | reverse complement strand
AAACCTCTAACCGAACTCCTCAAGAAAGATAAAAAGTTCGAATGGACTCCACAATGTGAGCACAGCTTTCAGGAACTGAAAAGACGCCTGACCTCTGCTCCCGTACTGGTACCGCCAGACTTCTCTAAGGACTTTGTTATCTACTGCGACGCTTCGCGACAAGGACTAGGTTGCATTCTCATGCAAGATCGACACGTAATTGCCTACGCTTCACGGCAATTGCACCCACATGAGGAGAATTATCCTACTCATGATCTAGAGCTTGCAGCCGTAGTCTATGCACTTAAGACCTGGCGACATTACCTCCTCGGTAATCGTTGCGAAATATTCACTGATCACCAAAGTCTGAAGTATATTTTCACCCAACCGGATTTGAATCTCAGGCAGAGACGTTGGGTTGAATTGATCACCGACTTCGACTTAGGAATAACCTACACCCCAGGGAAAGCCAACGTCATCGCTGATGCGCTAAGTCGTAAATCTTATTGTAACAACCTGATGTTACAACAAAGTCAACCGCTTCTCCATGAGGAATTTCGGAAGCTTAACCTTCATATTGTTCCTCAAGGTTTTCTCTCCACCATGGTGGCAAAACCTACCCTTACGGATCAAATTATCAAAGCATAGAAGGTAGATCCGGGAATCTCCCGCATCAAGAGGAACATTCAGAAAGGAATTGCGAATTGTTTCTCCATTAATGATCAAGGAGTCGTATACTTCGGGAATCGATTAGTAGTTCCCAAAGTGCGCAACCTAAGGCGATTAATCCTTAAGGAAGCTCATGAATCTCCTCTCACTATTCATCCCGGTAGTACTAAGATGTATCAGGACCTACGCCAGAGGTTCTGGTGGACTAGGATGAAGAGAGAAATTGCTCAGTATATTGCTAACTGCGACGTCTGTCGTCGTGTAAAAGCAGAGCACCAACGGCCTGCTGGCACCCTTCAACCCTTAGCTATTCCTGAATGGAAATGGGATAAAATTGGTATGGATTTTATTACCGGTTTTCCCAGGACCAAGAGAGGGAATAATGCTATCTTCGTCGTGGTCGATCGTCTTT
>NW_021182893.1:0-1033 GCF_002162155.2 Triticum dicoccoides | reverse complement strand
CAATCTGGATATTGCAAATATAAGATGAAAGCTTTATTGATCAAGGTGGGGTTCTGTGACGCCTTTGTCTGGTCGTTGAACACAAACGAAGTACGCGAAGTTGCAGCTATGGCGAACTTTTAATCTAAACAAAACCCGAAGTCTAAACGATGCCCTAAGGGCTGTATATATGGAGGAAGAGGGGGGGGGGGGAATTTCGTGGCCCTTGGTAGAGGGGTCCGAAATCAACCCTATCTCTTGTTTCCCCACACATACGGACTCTAAAAATAGCCTATACTTATGTATTTCGAAATTACATGGGCCTGGCCCAATAATAAGGTGACGCAGCACCTAAAATAGCCTCGGGACGAAATTTATGAAGTGGCATCTTGTATATTTCGTCCAAGGCTTCATGCACCCATTATGGTGGCTTCAAAGTCCTGAAATCATCACTTGTAACTCCATTCTGGTTCCCCTTGCGCATGCCATCATCTCCATGCTTGTTCTTGCTCCAATGTTCATCCTTCTCCAAGCTAGGCCCTTCATTTGTAAGCAAAACAAATGTATCCAATTTTGGCAGCATCATATTCTCATGAACATTAGAATCATTACCAAGAAACAAAAGTACCTGGTAATTTAGTTGGCGTGCACGAGCTCTAGTAATTGGTCCAGTATGTATAGCAGCAGGGGCTGTGGGTGTAACAATTGTATTGATGTCCTCATCATCCTCCCCTTCTTGAAACGAAGTCGTCCTCGACGGAAGTTCATCTTCCTCACCCAAATAAGGCTTCAAATCTGCAATGTTAAAAGTGGGACTAACCCCAAAATCTGCAGGCAGCTCAAGTTTATATGCATTATCATTTATTTTCTCTAACACCTTAAAGGGACCATCAGCACGTGGCATTAACTTTGATTTGCGCAAATCAGGAAATCTATCCTTACGCAAATGTAACCAAACAATATCTCCAGGTGCAAACACAACATGTTTTCTACCCTTATCTCCAGCAAGTTTATATTTAGCATTCATACGCTCAATGTTTTCCTTAGTTAACTC
>NW_021182892.1:0-1237 GCF_002162155.2 Triticum dicoccoides | reverse complement strand
TCAAAGATTCAAATTTCAATTTCAAATATGGCCTTTTAAAGTGCTTTTCCTTGTTCTGATTAAAACATCCATTTAACTTGTTGGATCATGCATGAAAATAGTACAGATGGATAGATTGGATTTTTCTGATCATTTTTCATATATAATTTGTCCAATTTGGAGTTACAGAATAAAAGTTATGAATTTTTGAAGTTTAATTAATATTCTGGAATTTCCTGATTTAATTTAAATCCAGAAATATCATTTACTGCGTCAGCCTGACGTCACAGTGACATCAGCAGGTCAACAAGGCTGGCTCGGGTCAAACCTGACGTGTGGGGTCCACACGTCAGTGACACAGGGGCTAATCCCGTGTTGACCCGGGCTGGTTAGCTTTGACTAAGCCCTGGGGCCCACTTGTCAGCGTCAGTAGGTGGTGGTTTAGTGGCTAATTAACTAGGCCATGTCAGCTCGCCGGAGTTCTGGCCGGCGGCGACCATCAGTGCGGCGGCGATAGTGGTTTTGGTCGTTTCGGCCACCAAATGAACCGCGGAGGCCACCGGAGTGAAGCTGAGGACGACCCGCGGCTCTTGGCGGAGTCCGTTGGTGTCGGGGTGGCCGGAGTCGACGGCGGCGAGCTCGGCTGCGGCGGACGGGGTTCGGTCGTGCACGGGAACGGTGTTGCAGGGTGTTAGGGGGGGTGTTGGAGCGTGCTACGTGCTCCTAGTGAGATGTGGAGCACGATGGCGTGCTCGGTTGGGCGCTACGGCGATCGTGGCCATGACGGCGACATCGCCGGCGGCGTGAAGCTTTCGGCCGCGGTGGGGCTAGGGCCTAGGGGTCGGGAGAGAGCAGGGGAGAAGGGGGAAACGGTGGCGTAGCTCACCGCGGTTGCAGTGGGCGTCGAAGCGGGCTCGGGGACGCGTCGGAGACGACGAATTTGACGGCGACGGTGGTCGGAGTCCGAAGGGGGGAACGGCGACGTGGCGGCGATGCAGGGCTTCCGGGGACCCGTGGAGCGGTGGGGAGGAAGAAGGAGTTGAGGCGGAGCTTCTGAGCTGGTCGGGGAAGCGAGGGGTGGTCGGAGACGGTGGCTAAGGCGAACGGCGGCGACGGTGAGCTTCGGCCGTGAGAGAGAGAGAGTGAGGGAGAGCCGGGGGAGAGTGAATGGGGTGTCGGCGAGGTCGGGGCGACGACCAGAAGACGATCCACGCGGCGCAACGGCGACCAGGGCGATGCAGAGAGGCTGGGTGGTGCG
>NW_021182891.1:0-3153 GCF_002162155.2 Triticum dicoccoides | reverse complement strand
GGATGGAGGTGCTGGTGCAGTTGAAGTAGAAGATGCACGTGGTGCCCATGATGAAGGTCGGCCTGCAGAAAAGTTAGTTCGCCCCAATGCTTGTCGATCCTGCACTTCACGTTCAGCTTTACAAGCAAGATGGAATAAACGAGTGATATTAGTATACTCCTTATAGTCTAGAATGGTCTGAATCTCTCTATTTAATCCACCCAGAAAACGTGCAAGCATAGCTTCATTCTCCTCAACAATACCACATCTAATCATGCCAGTTTGTAATTCCTGATAATATTCTTCTACAGAATTTTCCCCTTGTCTTAAACGCTGCAATTTTTGAAGCAATTCACGTTGATAATATGGTGGAACCCAACGCGTACGCATAGCAGTTTTCAAAGCAGCCCAAGTAGTTGGAATAGGATATAATCTACAATGTTCAGACCACCATACACATGCAAAACTAGTGAAAGCACAAACGGCAGCAGCAACTCGTCTCTCCTCAGGATATTGTAAACATGTAAATCGTTGTTCAGTTTCTAACTCCCAAGTAAGATATATATCAGGAACATATCTACCCTCAAATGGTGGAATATTCAATTTCAGTTTAGGAATATGGACATCATCTCATACCTGAGGTGGTGGTGCAGGCCTACCATTACGAATATATACCTGAGGTCGACCTGCTGGTGGTGGTATAGGTGGCTGCACGTAGTGTTGATTTTGATCAACCTCATCCTCATAATCTCCCACATAATCATCCTCCTCCGCATCAGCAGCAGGAGCCACAGAAGTATCAACAGCAGCACCAACAGTTTGGCCAAACGCAAGAGGAACACGGCTTGCTCGGCGGAGGTCTGCTTCGCGACGTGGAGGTAGTCATTGTTGTTGTTGTTGGAGAGGTGCGTTAGGTGCAGCGGGTGGTGGTGGTGGAAGACGCGCGAGCAATTCATTAAACTTGTTATCGAGCTTTGTTTCGAACATCTTCTCAAGGCCAGTGATCTTCTCCATGGCGTCTTCAAAATTGTTCAGCACATCTTGCACCTGTTCAGTCATCATTTGCTGAAACTTATCATGAAGCTCCTTGTTCGATAAATTCTCCCAGTCAATCTCGTCGGCTTGTGATCCTGGCATGGTTAGCAGCAATAGAAACACACAAGAATATGATCCTACAGACTACGAACAAGTGGTGGTGGTGGGTGTCACAAATCCGTCAAGCAAATCTCAAATTCTTACCAGTTCTTACCCAGCAGCAGGCGGTGATCGGCAACCGTTGTAGTCAAAAACTCTCAAAGCTTGGATAGAGCGATTACCAGGGAGAGTCAAACGCACGACGTAGATGTATGTGGAGCTGGGAAGGCTTATAATATGGTAGCAAAAAGGGTCAGCAATAATCAATTCAGAGATGCAAAGTTGAATAAACGCTCAACGACGGTACTGTGCTGGTCCTAGGCTAGACTGTGCTAGAGACGCGAGCCTAGAACACCAACAAAATCACGGTGCGGCACGTAAACAAGGGAAAAGCACACTCTGAAATTTTTTTTTCGCTCTTTTTTTTTGCGCTCTTTTTTTTTTGCGCTGCTTTTTTTTTGCGAAAAATCACTATAATGGCGAGTGTCTCAAAACTCTTCCTAGGTCAAACTGACAGGATGGGCACGAAATTTTTTTTTTCGACCAAATTTTTTTTTTCGACTGCCCGGACCCAAAAATTGGAAACGGGTCAAAAAAAACTTCCTATAATGGCACCTGTCTCAAAACACTCAGAAACACCTAAAAATAGGATAGCCAGAAATTTTTTCGAAAAATTCGTTTTCGAAAAATTTTGGGCCTAAACGGAGCGTGGCTACCCGACTCTTTTTTTTTTCCCGAAACCTACTCCGGCAAGGAAACACGAATCGGAAACTAGATGGATCTCGGAAACAAACCTAATAAGCAAGGAACTCGGATTGGTGGTAGATATATGGTGGTGGTATATGGCAGTGGTGGTGGTAGTGGTGGTAGTATATGGATATGGATCGGTGGTGGTATATGGACACGGATTGGTGGTGGTATATGGATACTGATTCGGAGCGGTGGCGGATAAGCGGTGGTGGTAGATGGCAGGGGCGATGATGATGGTGCGGCGGCGGCGTGACAACTTATGACCAGAACTCGAAACTCTAAAAGACTAGACTCTAAGACCAGCAACTAGACCGACGATGCAACCGCAATTCAACAAAGCAAAAACCCTAAAAAGATTATGCAAAGGCTCAGATTGGTTCGGATATGATGAACTAACCCTAAATTTTTTTTGTGGCTTTTTCGTGGACTGTAGGTATGAAGAACAGACTCGATCTAAACTACGAAAAACTGTAAAATCTCACCGAGCAACCTGGAAATCTGATACCACTTGATAGAGGCGGGGTGTCCCGATCTTTCAATGAGATGATACTACCGATTTGGTGGAGACGACTTTGATGATCCGACTACAAACGTGCACGACGTTGCGCCTTAGCAATCGCTAAACCAATCTCCTGAGGTTATTGACCACGCCGGAGCACGATCAACCTGACCACGAAGATCTATTCCTGCAAGCAATCGAAGAACGAGCAAGAATATGATAAAAGCAATCTGAATATTGCGAATATATATGAAGTATTGATAAAGGTGGGGATCCGTAAGCGGTCTTGGTCTGGTCGTTGGACACAAACGAAGTACACGAAGTTGCAATGGCTAACTTTTAACTAAACAAATCCCAAAGTCTAAACGATGCCCTAAGGGCTGTATATATGGAGGAAGAGGGGGGAATTTTGTGGCCCTTGGTGGAGGGGTCCGAAATCAACCCTATCTCTTGTTTCCCCACACATACGGACTCTAAAAATAGCCTATACTTATGTATTTCGAAATTACATGGGCCTGGCCCAATAATAAGGTGACGCAGCACCTAAAATAGCCTCGGGACGAAATTTATGAAGTGGCATCTTGTATATTTCGTCCAAGGCTTCATGCACCCATTATGGTGGCTTCAAAGTCCTGAAATCATCACTTGTAACTCCGTTCTTGTTCCCCTTGCGCATGCCATCATCTCCATGCTTGTTCTTGCTCCAATGTTCATCCTTCTCCAAGCTAGGCCCTTCATTTGTAAGCAAAACAAATGTATCCAATTTAGGCAGCATCATATTCTCATGAACA
>NW_021182890.1:8125-10329 GCF_002162155.2 Triticum dicoccoides | reverse complement strand
GTGGTGGAGGGGCGACGGCGTATGTCGCCGGCGGTCATCGACCGCGGTTCGTCCGCCCGTCCTCGCTGCTTCTCCTCGCAGGTGCGGGCCATTTTCCACTCTAATTTTGCCGGAAATCCGACTGTTGCTGCTAAGATCTAGCTATTCTGCTAGTCAGTTCTTCCCTAGATTGGCTGGTTTAGAGAAAACCTGTCATGCCCTGGGGTGGATCAGAGGACGAGTGTGATTGTACGAACTAGGGTTTGAGGCTGAATTGGGGATCGAATTTGGCCAAGCCAAGAGGAATTGTATATATTACAGAGTATAGTTGCTGTAAAGTGTATGAGTAAAGTGATTTAGTAGATCACATAGCAAATGACATGCCCACGCAGGAGCTGGACCTGGCTGTTATATAGCCCGACACAGAGGTTGAACGGAACAGTACGTGAAATGCTACAGCAACGCTATTAATACGGCGAGTGACGCGAGCTGTTAGATCAGATCTTGCCGATGCCTCCTGGCCGTCCATTAACTGAATGGAGCGTTGCACCTTCAGATACCTGACGCTACCTCCCTCTCGAAACACTCCTTGTCCTCAAGGTGGGCCGTGCTCGCGCCAGCTTTCCACCGTGTGCTTGAAGAATACCGGGAACGTGTGCTTGATGAAGTCCACATCCTCCCATGAAGCATCATCCGGTGGCAAAATTTTCCCATTGTACTAACCATTGTACCACAGGTAAATTGTTCCTTGGTACTTGACGAACTTCCAATGCCAAAACAGGCTCAGTCCTGACTTGGCCATTAGGGCCAATTAGAGGAAGATTAGCACAAGGAATCGCTGTCGGACCAATATGCTTTTTGAGCTGACTTATATGGAAAACTGGGTGTATTTGAGTACCCTCTGGTAACAGCAACTTATAGGCCACATTTTCTACTCTGCTCGGCACCCTAAAAGGTCCATAACACTTGTTTTGGAGCTTGATGTGGTGCCTGATCCCGAAAGCATTCAATCTTTATGGCTGCAGCTTCAGATAAACCATATCTCCTGGGGCTAGCACTCTTTTTGTCCTCTTTTTATCTGCATACTTAATCATCCTAGCTTGGGCTGCTTGTAAGTTGTGTTTTAACTGTCCCATAAGTGCTTGTCTGTCCACTGTAGGGCCATTAACTCCAATTTCCATTGACCCAGGTAAGGAAAACTCACTGATATTTAGAGGATCATATAACCATATAAAGCTTGGAAAGGTGTTTTCTGCAAAGAGGAGTGAAATGAAGTATTATACCAGTATTCTGCCATTGCCAGATGATACACCCACTTCTTTGGTTCTGCAGAGACCATGCACCTTAAATAATTCTCAATACACTGATTGACCCTTTCGGTCTATCCATAAGATTGGGGATGATATGCAGAACTGTATCTTAAATCAATGTGCATTGCAGCAAAGATGTCCTTCCAAAGCTTGCTAGTGAAGATTTTGTCTCTGTCTGACACAATAGCTATGGGAGGTCCATGCAATTTAATTACATTGTCAATAAATGTAATAGCTACTGACTAGACAGTATATGGATGAGACATTGCAATGAAATGGGAAAATTTTGTCAGTCTATCCACTATTACAAAAATAATCTCCTTGCCATTGGATTTAGGCAGTCCCTCAATAAAATCCATACTTAAGTGTGTCCATGCCACATCTGGAATATGTATGGATCCAGCAATCCTGGATAATGGCAGTGCTCACCCTTGTTCTTCCGGCACACAGGGCATTCTGCCACAAAGATTTCTAGGTCTTTCTTTATTCCAGGCCAGTAAAATATCTTCTTCACTCTCCGATAAGATGCTTTCATTCCACTATGCACCCCAAAGCAGAAGAGTGTAAAGCAGTTAACATTCTCTTTTGAAGAGCTAGATCATTGCCCACATAAATCCTGCCTTTGTGTCGTATAATGCCCCCTTGCACAGAATTGTGATTAGACTCATGACTGGGCAGAACCAGTAATTCTTCCAATATCTTCTTGCAAGCAGTGTCTTGTAAATAGGACTGCTCTATATCTTCTGTCCACTTAGGGGTCACTAGAGAAATAGCCATGAGAGTGAATTTCCTTGACAATGCATCTGCAGCTACATTTTCTTTGCCCTTCTTGTATTGTATCTGAAAATCAAATTCCAACAACTTAATCATAAGTTTCTGCTGTATTTTCCCAGTAACTTTTTGGTCTGTCATGAA
>NW_021182890.1:6427-7339 GCF_002162155.2 Triticum dicoccoides | reverse complement strand
TCTCTTGCTCTTTGTATAACATGAGGATCCTTGTTATCTGTGCTCTTTTCTGCAGTTGTTCCTTGTTCTTTGTAATGCTGAAATGTATACTTGCTTTTATCAGTTGTGAGAGGAGGATAGGGTTTTCTTGCAGTAGTTGCTTGCTCAATGTCCATAGCCAACCAATAAGCATATGTGAGTGTTTCTGGTCTGAGTGGCCGAAGTTGGAACTTAATAGTGGCCCTCATCCCATTGACATAGCACTTAACAAACCACATTTTAGTAAAATTTGGATTATCTTCCTGAACTTCAGCCATTAGTTCCTCAAACTGATCAGTATATTCAGCAATGGACAAATTATTTTGCTTGAAAGCATTAAATCTGTCAACCAAATCATAAGTGCTGGAAGCAGAAAATCTGTGCAAAATTTCCTCACAGAATTGTGTCCAAGCGTACTGTTTCTTGAGAATTCCTGCCCTTCTGAGCCATACATCTGCCCTGCCCACAAAATACATCTGTGCTAGTGAAACCTTGTATTCTGGTGGTGCCCCTGCCATTTGAAAATACTTCTCAGCTTGACGTATCCAGCCCCCAGGGTTTGCTCCATCAAACCCGGGAAATTCCATCTTAGGGCCCTTGGTCATTGACTTAAGGAATTGAGCTCTCCTGTCCTTCTCATAAGCTTCGGGATAATCTTCCCGCTGCAGCTTATTGCCCTGTTGTTGTATCTGGTAGAAAGCTGGTGTACGAGTTGTCCTAGTAGGAGCAGCTGGAGATCCTTGCACTCATATAACCTTAGGAATTGCTGCATTTCCATATCCTGGTGGAGCAGCTCTGCGTGCAGTGTTGATTGGTGGAAGTTCATTACCTGTCAACAACTCACACTGCCTAGTTTTCTCTTGTTCAACCAGCAACCTTCTCTTCAACTCCTCG
>NW_021182890.1:0-5778 GCF_002162155.2 Triticum dicoccoides | reverse complement strand
GTATCCAACATTTCCTCCTTGAGGTGAAGAAGTTCGGCCGGATCAACCTCCTCCACGGCCTGCTTCGAACGCCCCATGATGTTAATTGTAATTGGTTTAACTACTGCCAGTCCAAAAATTTAAGCGAACGATGCTCATTTAATTTTTATGCTCATATTGTTTCAGGGTGGCGATGATGATCCGCTTACATCTGAAGAGAAGATGAGACTATTTAAAAGGGGCGCTCACTTGATCTTCAGGATGACAAAAGCCATCTCCACCGTTGTGGTCTGCGGAATAGTCATCAAGTGGTCAGTAACAGAGGTGTTCCGTCCTTACCCGACAAGCGATTGTGCACGTGCTGTCCGGAAATGCCGTGAGATGGTGAGTAGTTTTTTATTGTGGCTGTACTATTTAAGTAGCTAGTGCACATGTTGTTTGTAATCACTTCTTATGAATGTTTATCTGTGTCTACCTTTGTGTTCAGCTACAGGGTCTACGGGGCAACCCTCCAACATTGGAGGTTGGTCCTGTGCTGGGTGATGAGATGCTGGCGGCGGAGGTGGCAGCGTTCAAGTCCATGGTGAAGGATATGAAGCGAGAAGCAGCGGAGAGACTGGAGGACTGACTGAGTCAAGCTGGGAAGATCTGCACCTGGTTCTCAAGCTATCATGACCATTGCGTCTGGTGTATGGGTTCCTATGGTCTACGTGAAACTCTTTTCAAGGTTGATCAGGGACTTGTGTGCTCCTCAGCGTGCAACACCGAAACAATGAAAACTGAAAGTCTTTTGTGTTGTTATCTTCTCCAACCATCTGAGAAGGGACCAATGCATGTCTAAGAAGGGTATAAGCCAACATCCCCTGGATTATCATAGTATAAGTGAAGGGAGTGTGCTTTGTTATTACCGGGCTCTGATGGTATCAACATATTTTGTGATGTCGAGGCTTTGCTGGATGTGAGGAGGTATTGCCGCTCCTGGATGTGTGTGGATCTTGCAAGTTTGCAACTATATACTGTTACCAAGGACATGAAGAATTCAGTCGAAACCTGTTTATGAAATGTATGGTTACTGGAGCGCTCCATGTTTCTCTAGTTGCATGTTGTGGTTGCTGCTGAAGAACCTTGTACTGTAGTTGCATGTTGTGGTTTCTCTAGTTGCATGTTTGTGAGTTAGTTCATGACTACTGTGAATGTTTTTGTTCTCAATTGTAAATGCGAAGGTCGTGTTGACAAGAGGATGTATCATGAACTACCGACACCAACATTCAGATAATACATACAGTAGATAGATAGATAGGAGCTTCTGCAGAGTTCGGATACTGAACAATGTTGCTTGCTAAACTCGGGCATGTTGAGAACTAGATTAGAGATCAGATGGGGCACAAATGGCTAGTGATGACGACGTCAGGAACTGAAAAATTATAGTATTGTGAACTAAGAATGGCTAGTAATAAAGCTTTGCGACTCCACTAATCTCGGGGTGGAAATTCTTTTTCTTCTCTAGGCCGGATCTCTTTAATCTCTTGATTGCTACAATATGGGCCAGTTCTTTTCGGCAATTCTCTCAGGATTAACCCCCTCTCTAGCTTCTCCCAGAATTGTCACTTCATTTTTGTTTACAATTCCTAGCTCATTCTGGGAAAAGCTGATGAGGGGTTAATTCTGAGAGAATTGCCAAAAGAACTGACCCTATATACCCCATCTGGCAGGATTCCACTGTGGCTACCACTACCACCTGCCCAAGTATCTATCCGAAGCTTCATGAGATCTTTTTCTTTTCTTGCTTGGTCTGTAAACGAGTAGCCAGACCGCAGCAACCAACGTGGTCGAGAGAATCAAGCCGCTCACAACAACAAGGACTACGAAATATTCCTCCTTATGGCAGTGATCATGGTAGCATCTATCTTCTGTACAAGTCAATGGGCGTCAGACTGTTAGTGTAACCATTGCATCCTTCAGCGTGTCGCGGCTACTGCTGCTCTGGGCCGATTTGCTCTCCTCGCCAAGAGTTTTTTCCTTCTTTTTTTGAGCTGGGCCCAGAGCTTTTCCTTTTTTTTTGAGCTGGGCCAAGAGATTTTTCTATTGAAAGAAGTATACAAATCACCCCCAAATCTACTCTTTGGGATACATAACCCCCTGAACTCAAAACCGGGATAAATAACACCCTGAAATTACTAAAACCGGATTAATAACCCCCTTGAGTGGTTTCTGTCTAATCTAGAGCGGTTTTGTACCCCATGATGCAGATTACGCGCTAACTGGGCAAATTACGCTGAGAAGGTCCCATTAGTCAGTTGCCTCTCTTTCCTTTATCACCTCGTCCCCTTCCTCTCTTTCTTTTTCCGTGAGCGCCATCGCCTCCAGAATCGCCTCTCCTCTTTCTCTCGCTAGGGCGCTGTCCGCCGTCGCCGCCGTCCCCATCCGCCCTCGCCGCCGTCATCTGCTGCTTGCCTGTCGCCGAAGGAATGAAACCATGTGTCCAGGTGTGTGTGCCTCCATCTCCGTTGCTGCTCTGCTTCGCTTCTGGTGTCGTTCATCGGCGGAATCGCGAGCTCCAATGAACGATCGTGTGCACCGCAGAGGTGTGGGCTCGGGTGAGGGGAATGGGGCGTCTTAGTGCTAGGGATTTAGGGGGATAAGTAGTGTTTTGGATGCGCCCTGTTCTGTTCAAGTGCGTTTTGGATGATGCCCTATTCCGTTCATGAAAAAAGGGATGTTTTTGTTAGGGAAAAGGTGTGACTTTTTAGCAGATTTTGGTGCAGGACAAGCTGGTATCTCTCATGCAAAGTAAATGAGTCTGAATGAACTTGCATTGCTAGGAGAATTTATTGTAGATGATTACCCTGTTTGGTTAAGGAGAAAAGTGCACTTTCTTGTCTGAATGAACTAAACATGTTAGTCCATAGTAAATTATCTGCTATACTTGTCTGAATGAAGTGTTTTTGTTTGAATTTGTTGCCTTCGTATATCACAATTGTAGTCCAAACTGTAAATGTTAGTTCTCTTAATTTTTGTGTACTGTCAGAGCTAAAGATCCAACAGTTTTTTTTTCTATGAATGATAGTTCTTCGTGTCTCAATTTGTAGGTTCACCTGGTCCCGATCCATTGGACAACTTCTTTGTCAGGTTTCATTATTATGGATCATTTCAGCAAGTGGATGGAAAGTTGGATTACGTTGGGGAATTGGTGGCAGAGATGATCATGCCAAGGGATGATTTGTCCTATGAAGAATTATATAACTCCGCAGAAGATATTCATCAGATGGAAAGAGGTCACTACAGAGGTAGTTACACCTACAAATTGCATTGGTTGCCTCTAGGGAAAAAAGTCAGTGATGGTCTTATGTTCATGTGTGATGATGAGTCAGTGAAGACGATGGACATTGGAACAATAGATAGTTATGCTGATGTTTTTGTTGAAGAATTGGACATGCCAATCCAGCAACACTTTGACAATGACAAAGAAATGCAACCAGACCAAACCATGTTATCTGCTAATGATGAGCAATTCGACATATGTGCAGGTGATGAACAGATTGACATATGTGCAGGTCTATTGCCAGTAAATGTAGGAGAAACTTACTCTAGACGGAGAGGGACAAAATTACCACTTATTAGTGTGCAAGTCGTTGACACTGGAGTGGTCGATGAGATGTTACTTGAAAAGATGGCAAGTCCTGCTGAAAGTGCTCAAGTCAGCGCATCATCTGCTCATGAAACACCGAGAGAAGTTTGTGCAAGTGCTGTTAAGTTGGAGGCACACTTTACTGCAGCTGAAGTTGCTATACCTGCTAAGTTGCAAATTAGAAGAAGGGCAGTGGCAAAATCTACTGAACATGTTCCAGCAACAAAAGCACCTCATGTTGCTCCAACAGTTGGTGCAGATCATGAGATTTCAACCGAACATGTTCCGGCAATAGAAGCACCTCCTGTTGACAAATCAGATGAAGAGGATACTGATTATGAACCAATACCTGATTGCAGTTCTGGAGAGGATTCGGAGGCAGAGGAACTGAGAAAACTTGCAAGAGAGATTAGGAGGAATGAGAGAGCTAAGAAGCTAGGACAAAGAAGTGGAATTATAATGCAAAACAATAAAGTGCAATGTAAATCTGATGAGGATTTGGATGCTGGTTTTGAAACTCCATATTTTGACTCTGATGAGGATGATTTCTCTTATGATGAAGAAAGTGATGGAGAAGGAGGTACCACTATGGTAAGAAGGAAGAGCAAGTGGCCTAGGTTTGATAGCAAAGCTGAAAAACCCAACTTTCAACTTGGCATGGTTTTCCGAAGCAGAGAGCACATGAAGAAAGCAGTGATTTCCTATGGAATTAAAACTCACAGGCATTTGTTGTTCAGCAAAGATGAACATGACAAAGTTAGAGCTTACTGTTCTTAGCCTGGATGTAAGTGGGTCATTTATGCATCAAGGACCACTAGACACAAATGGTTGCAAGTCTCAACATTTGTAGATGAGCATCATTGTATTCCAAGAAGAGACAACAAACTAGTGACATCTGTAGTTATTGCTAAGAGGTATGCAGCACTTATAAAAGCAAATCCGACATGGAAATTAGAAAACTTGAAGCAAACTGTTTTGAAGGACATGTTTGCAGATGTCACTATTGCACAATGCAAAAGAGCCAAAAAATTAGTGATGGAGAAATACAAAGATACCACCAAAGGAGAATATTCCTTGGTTTTTGACTACCAATTGGAATTGCTGAGAACTAACCCAGGTAGCACTGTTGCTATCAAACTGGCAGATGATGTGAAGGATGATGAGCATGTTTTTGAGAGGTTTTACATGTGCTTTGGTGCTATTAAGAAAGGATTTCTTGCTGGCTGCAGAAAGGTTATAGGACTAGATGGATGTTTCTTCAAAGGAGCTTGCTTTGGTCAGCTACTTGTTGCTTTGGGAAGAGATGCCAATAATCAGATGTACCCTGTAGCTTGGGCTGTAGTCGAAAAAGAAACATATGAGTCCTGGTTCTGGTTTGTTGAGAAGTTAAACAGAGACCTCAAAATCAGCAATCAAGGGGATGGGTGGGTGTTCATCTCAGATCAGCAGAAAGGACTAATAGGGGCTATAGAGGATATTTTTCCAAAAGCAGAACACAGGATGTGTGCAAGGCACATTTACTCAAACTGGAAGAAAAAACATAATGACAAAGATTTGCAAAAGAGATTATGGAGATGTGCAAAGGCTCCTAACAAGTCTCTATTCAACTATAACAGGGCAAGGTTGACTCAATTCACAGTTGAAGGAGCAAAGGACATGATGAACACAGACCCAATTCACTGGAGCAGGGCTTACATGAAATTGGGAAGCTACTGTGATTCAGTTGACAATAACATGCACGAGTCATTCAACAATTGGATCATGGAATCAAGATATCTACCTATTATATCTATGTTGGAGTGGATAAGATGCAAAATTATGGTGAGGATACAAGAATGCATTACCAAGTGTTTGAAATGGTCAGGAATCATATGTCCAAACATATTTAAGAAACTAAAGCAGAATATAGCAAGATCTGGAAATTGTCATGTGCTCTGGAATGGAAGAGATGGGTTTGAGGTGTTAGAGCATGATAAATACAAGTACATTGTGAATTTGCAAACTAGGGTTTGTTCTTGTAGATATTGGCAGCTATCTGGTCTACCCTGCTGCCATGCAATAAGCTGCATCTACAAGAGCTCACAACAGTTGGATGCATACATAGCTGAGTGTTATTCCATTAAGACTTACAAGAAAATTTACTCTCATGTGTTGGAGCCATTGGAAGGTCA
>NW_021182889.1:0-1619 GCF_002162155.2 Triticum dicoccoides | reverse complement strand
GGCGGTTTTGGCCAATTCTGGCCCATTTCTTGGATTATTACTCACTATTTTGGGGTCCCGGAGCGATTTCCATAGTTGTTGAACCCCAAGGTGCGCTTACGTGTTGGTCATCAACACTGGCAGTTTTGGCCGATTTTGGGCCGTTTCATGGACTATTACTCACTGTTTTGGGGTCCCGATGTGGTTTCCATTGTTAACGAACCATGTGGTGCGTTTATGTGTCGGTCATCAACAGTGACAGTTTAGGCCGATTCTAGCCCGTTTCTTTGATTATTACTCACCGTTTTCGGGTAACGAAGCAATTTCCATAATTGTTGAACCCCAAGGTCCGCTTACGTGTCGGTTATCCACACTGGCAGTTTTGGCCAATTGTGGCCCATTTCATGGACTATTACTCATTGTTTTGGGGTCCTGGAGTGGTTTCCATGGTTAACGAACCCTGTGGTGCGTTTATGTGTCGGTCATCAACACTCGCAGTTTTGGCCGATTCTGGCCCGTTTCATGGACTACCACTCACTATTTCGGTGTCCCGGAGTGGTTTCCATGGTTAATGAACCCTGTGGTGCGTTTACGTGTCGGTCATCAACACTGGCAGTTTTGGCCAATTCTGGCCCATTTCTTGGATTATTACTCACTATTTTGGGGTCCTGGAGCGATTTCCATAGTTGTTGAACCCCAAGGTGCGCTTACGTGTTGGTCATCAACACTGGCAGTTTTGGCCGATTTTGGGCCGTTTCATGGACTATTACTCACTGTTTTGGGGTCCCGAAGTGGTTTCCATGGTTAACGAACCATGTGGTGCGTTTATGTGTCAGTCATCAACACTAACAGTTTAGGCCGATTCTAGCCCGTTTCTTTGATTATTACTCACTGTTTTCGGGTAACGAAGCAATTTCCATAATTGTTGAACCCGAAGGTCCGCTTACGTGTCGGTCATCCATACTGGCAGTTTTGGCCAATGGTGGCCCATTTCATGGACTATTACTCATTGTTTTGGGGTCCTGGAGTGGTTTCCATGGTTAACGAACCATGTGATGCGTTTATGTGTCGGTCATCAACACTCGCAGTTTTGGCCGATTCTGGCCCGTTTCATTGACTACCACTCACTATTTCGGGGTCCCGGAGTGGTTTCCATGGTTAATGAACCCTGTGGTGCGTTTACGTGTCGGTCATCAACACTGGCAGTTTTGGCCAATTCTGGCCTATTTCTTGGATTATTACTCACTATTTTGGGGTCCCGGAGCGATTTCCATAGTTGTTGAACCCCAAGGTGCGCTTACGTGTTGGTCATCAACATTGGCAGTTTTGGCCGATTTTGGGCCGTTTCATGGACTATTACTCACTGTTTTGGGGTCCCGATGTGGTTTCCATGGTTAACGAACCATGTGGTGCGTTTATGTGTCAGTCATCAACACTAACAGTTTAGGCCGATTCTAGCCCGTTTCTTTGATTATTACTCACCGTTTTCGGGTAACGAAGCAATTTCCATAATTGTTGAACCCCAAGGTCCGCTTACGTGTCGGTCATCCACACTGGCAGTTTTGGCCAATTGTGGCCCATTTCATGGACTATTACTCATTGTTTTGGGGTCCTGGAGTGGTTTCCATGGTTAACGAACC
>NW_021182888.1:0-1566 GCF_002162155.2 Triticum dicoccoides | reverse complement strand
GAATAAATGGATCTTTAAGAAGAAGACTGACGCTGATGGTAATGTTACTGTCTACAAAGCTCGACTTGTTGCAAAAGGTTTTCGACAAGTTCAAGGGGTTGACTACGATGAGACTTTCTCACCCATAGCGATGCTTAAGTCTGTCCGAATCATGTTGGCTATTGCTGCATTTCATGATTATGAAATTTGGCAAATGGATGTCAAGACTGCATTCTTGAATGGATTTCTAGAAGAAGAGTTGTATATGATGCAACCTGAAGGTTTTGTTGATCCAAAAAGTGCTGACAAAGTGTGCAAGCTCCAACGTTCCATTTATGGACTGGTGCAAGCATCTCGGAGTTGGAATAAACGTTTTGATAGTGTGATCAAAGCATATGGTTTTATACAGACTTTTGGAGAAGCCTGTATTTACAAGAAAGTGAGTGGGAGCTCTGTAGCATTTCTAGTTTTATATGTTGATGACATATTATTAATTGGAAATGATATAGAATTTCTGGATAGCATAAAGGGATACTTGAATAAAAGTTTTTCTATGAAAGACCTCGGTGAAGCTGCTTACATATTGGGCATCAAGATCTACAGAGATAGATCAAGACGCTTAATAGGACTTTCACAAAGTACATACCTTGACAAAATTTTGAAAAAGTTCAAAATGGATCAGGCAAAGAAAGGATTCTTGCCTGTGCTACAAGGTGTAAAGTTGAGTCAAACTCAATGCCCGACCATAGCAGAAGATAGAGAGAAAATGAAAGATGTTCCCTATGCTTCAGCCATAGGCTCTATCATGTATGCAATGCTGTGTACCAGACCTGACGTATGCTTAGCAATAAGCTTGGCAGGTAGGTACCAAAGTAATCCAGGAGTGGATCACTGGACAGCGGTCAAGAACATCCTGAAATACCTAAAAAGGACTAAGGATATGTTTCTCGTATATGGAGGTGACAAAGAGCTAGTCGTAAATGGTTACGTCGATGCAAGCTTTGACACTGATCCGGACGATTCTAAATCGCAGACCGGATACGTGTTTTTATTAAACGGTGGAGCTGTAAGTTGGTGCAGTTCTAAACAAAGCGTCGTGGCGGGATCTACAAGTGAAGCGGAGTACATAGCTGCTTCTGAAGCAGCAAATGAAGGAGTCTGGATGAAGGAGTTCATTTCCGATCTAGGTGTCATACCTAGTGCATCGGGACCAATGAAGATCTTCTGTGACAATACTGGTGCAATTGCCTTGGCAAAGGAATCCAGATTTCACAAGAGGACCAAGCACATCAAGAGACGCTTCAATTCCATTCGGGACCAAGTCCAAGTGGGAGACATAGAGATTTGCAAGATACATACGGATCTGAATGTTGCAGACCCGTTGACTAAGCCTCTCTCACGAGCAAAACATGATCAGCACCAAGACTCCATGGGTGTTAGAATCATTACTATGTAATCTAGATTATTGACTCTAGTGCAAGTGGGAGACTGAAGGAAATATGCCCTAGAGGCAATAATAAAGTTATTATTTATTTCCTCATATCATGATAAATGTTTATTATTCATGCTAGAATTGTATTAACCGGA
>NW_021182887.1:0-753 GCF_002162155.2 Triticum dicoccoides | reverse complement strand
TTTCATGGACTACCACTCACTATTTCGGGGTCCCGGAGTGGTTTCCATGGTTAATGAACCCTGTGGTGCGTTTACGTGTCGGTCATCAACACTGGCAGCTTTGGCCAGTTCTGGCCCATTTCTTGGATTACTCACTGTTTTGGGGTCCCGGAGCGATTTCTATAGTTGTTGAACCCCAAGGTGCGCTTACGTGTCGGTCATCAACACTGGCAGTTTTGGCCGATTTTGGGCCGTTTCATGGACTATTACTCACTGTTTTGGGGTCCCGAAGTGGATTCCATGGTTAACGAACCATGTGGTGCGTTTATGTGTCGGTCATCAACACTGACAGTTTAGGCCGATTCTGGCCCGTTTCATTGATTATTACTCACCGTTTTCGAGTAACAAAGCAATTTCCATAATTGTTGAACCCCAAGGTCCGCTTACGTGTCGGTCATCCACACTGGCAGTTTTGGCCAATTGTGGCCCATTTCATGGACTATTATTCATTGTTTTGGGGTCCTGGGGTGGTTTCCATGGTTAACGAACCCTGTGGTGCATTTATGTGTCGGTCATCAACACTCGCAGTTTTGGCCGATTCTGACCCGTATCTTGGATTATTACTCACTGTTTTGGGGTCCCGAAGAGATTTCCATAGTTGTTGAAGCCCAAGGTGCGCTTACGTGTCGGTCATCAAGACTGGCAGTTTTGGCCGATTCTGGCCCGTTTCATGGACTACCACTCACTATTTCGGGGTCCCGGAGTGGTTTCCAT
>NW_021182886.1:0-1136 GCF_002162155.2 Triticum dicoccoides | reverse complement strand
GATCAACGAGCTAGTCAACTAGAGGCTCACTAGGGACATGTTGGTGTCTGTTATTCACACATGTATTACGATTTCCGGATAACACAATTATAGCATGAATAAAGACAATTATCATGAACAAGGAAATATAATAATAATGCTTTTATTATTGCCTCTAGGGCATATTTCCAACAGTCTCCCACTTGCACTAGAGTCAATAATCTAGTTACATTGTGATGAATCGAACACCCATGGAATTCTGGTGTTGGTCATGTTTTGCTCTAGGGAGAGGTTTAGTCAACGGATCTGCTACATTCAGGTCCGTATGTACTTTACAAATCTCTATGTCTCCATCTTGAACATTTTCACGAATGGAGTTGAAGCGACGCTTGATGTGCCTTGTCTTCTTGTGAAACCTGGGCTCCTTGGCAAGTGCAATAGCTCCAGTGTTGTCACAGAAGAGCTTGATCGGCCCCGACCCATTGGGTATGACTCCTAGGTCGGTGATGAACTCCTTCACCCATATTGCTTCATGTGCTGCCTCCGAGGCTGCCATGTACTCCGCTTCACATGTAGATCCCGCCATGACGCTTTGCTTGCAACTGCACCAGCTTACTGCCCCACCATTCAAAATATACACGTATCCGGTTTGTGACTTAGAGTCATCCAGATCTGTGTCGAAGCTAGCGTCGATGTAACCCTTTACGACGAGCTCTTCGTCACCTCCATAAACGAGAAACATTTCCTTAGTCCTTTTCAGGTACTTCAGGATATTCTTGACCGTTGTCCAGTGTTCCTTGCCGGGATTACTTTGGTACCTTCCTACCAAACTGACGGCAAGGTTAACATCAGGTCTGGTACACAGCATGGCATACATAATAGAACCTATGGCTGAGGCATAGGGGATGACGCTCATCTCTTCTATATCTTCTGCCGTGGTCGGACATTGAGCTGAGCTCAATTTCACACCTTGTAACACAGGCAAGAACCCCTTCTTGGATTGATCCATATTGAACTTCTTCAATATCTTATCAAGGTATGTGCTTTGTGAAAGACCTATGAGGCGTCTCGATCTATCTCTATAGATTTTGATGCCTAATATATAAGCAGCTTCTCCAAGGTCCTTCATTGAAAAACTTTTATTCAAGTAGGCCTTG
>NW_021182885.1:0-2521 GCF_002162155.2 Triticum dicoccoides | reverse complement strand
GTTAGTTACCACATCAACAGTTGAAGATATTGCAACAGTAGTAGCAGTAGAACATTCAGCAACAGAAGTAGCATTATCACGCTCAATGCATTTAAGACATGGTGGTTCAAATCCTTCCTGAGCGGAACTGATCTGTTCGGCGCGAAGTGACTCGTTTTCCTTTTGAAGATCTTCATGAGCCGCTCTCAATTTTTCAAGATCTTGCTTCCTTTGAAGATAATCATAGGAGAGCTTTTCATGAGTTGTTGAGAGCGTTTCATGACGACTTTCAAGTTCCTCATACTTAACGTGAAGATTTTTTATGTCTTCAATTAAGGACTCAGATCGAGTCATTTCAGCACCCAACAGATCATCGCTTTTGTTTAACAGTTTTTGAATATGTTCCATGGCTTTCTGTTGTTCAGTTGCAATTTTAGCAAGTGTTTTGTAGCTTGGTCTTGAACCACAATCAGAGTCATCATCACTAGATGTTTGATAGTGGGTAGTGCGTGTGTTTACCTTGGCACCGCGTGCCATGAAGTAGTAGGTAGGAGCAGAGTAGTCCTTCTCATTTGCATCGGTGTTGGTGATGAAGTCATTGTCTTCAGTATTGAAGATGGACTTGGCAACGTATGTTGTAGCCAGACTTGCGACGCCTGAATCGGACTCCTCCTCAGACTCCACCTTCGCCTCCTCAGAAGCGGATTCCTCCTCTGAATCCATTTCCTTGCCAACAAACGCACGTGCCTTGCCAGATGAGCTCTTCTTGTGCGATGAAGACTTTGAGGAAGACTTGGAAGAAGACTTTGAGTATTTCTTCTTCTTCTTGTCGTCAGAGTCATATTCCTTGCTCTTCTTCTTCTTCTTTTTGTTCTCATTGTCCCACTGCGGACACTCAGAGATGAAGTGGCCAGGTTTCTTGCACTTGTGACATGTTTTCTTCTTGTAGTCGTGAGCAGAATCTTCATCATTCCTTGAGCTTGATCGGGAAGACTTTCTGTAACTTTTCTTCTTGGTGAATTTCTGGATCTTCTTCACAAGCATAGCAAGTTCCCTTCCAATGTTTTCAGGATCATCCGAACTGCTGTCAGATTCTTCTTCAGATGAGGAGACAGCTTTTTCCTTCAAGGCACGAGTTCGCCCATAGTTTGGACCGTAGATGTCTCTTTTCTCAGAAAGCTGAAACTCATGTGTGTTGAGCCTCTCAAGTATGTCAGACGGATCGAGTGTCTTGAAATCAGGACGTTCTTGAATCATCGAGGCTAGGGTGTCAAACGAACTATCAAGTGATCTCAGTAGTGTCTTGACGACTTCATGTTTGGTGATCTCAGTAGCGCCGAGGGCTTGAAGCTCATTTGTGATGTCAGTGAGTCGGTCAAATGTGAGCTGGACATTCTCATTGTCATTTCGCTTGAAGCGGTTGCGAAGGACACTGATTCTCTGATCTCTCTGGGTTGAGACGCCTTCATTGACCTTGGAGAGCCAGTCCCAGACCAGCTTAGATGTTTCCAAAGCACTCACACGGCCATACTGTCCTTTGGTCAGATGGCCATAGATGATATTCTTGGCAGTAGAGTCCAGTTGAACAAACTTCTTGACATCAGCGGCAGTGACACCTTCTCCAGCCTTGGGAACACCGTTCTTAACGACATACCATAGGTCGACGTCAATGGCTTCAAGATGCATGCGCATCTTATTCTTCCAGTAGGGATATTCAGTTCCATCGAAGACGGGGCACGCAGCGGAGACTTTAATTATCCCTGCAGTCGACATAGCTAACACTCCAGGTGGTTGAACCGAATCACACAGAACAAGGGAGCACCTTGCTCTGATACCAATTGAAAGTGCGTTATATCGACTAGAGGGGGGTGAATAGGCGATTTTTATGAAAGTCTTCAAAACGTGGAAGTTATGAAGACAAACGATAGAAATAAACCTATTACCCTGCAGCGGAAGGTAGACTACACTAGGCAAGCCATAGTCAAGTATTCAATAGAGTGAAAGCACAATGACTAATAGCAGCAATATAGTAAGGATCAGGTAGGAAGATATTGTGAAGCCACACAGAACACGCAGTCACTCAGTGAAGACAAAAGATAGTACGAACATACAATGACTTCACAAGGAGTAACAGTGAGTAAAGGGAAGGGGAGATGAAACCAGTGACTCGCTGAAGACAATGATTTGTTGGACCAGTTCCAGTTGCTGTGACAACTGTACGTCTGGTTAGGGTGGCTAGGTATTTAAACCTTAGGACACACAGTCCCGGACACCCAGTCCTGAACACGCAGCTCAGGACACCCAGTCCTCACTGTATTCCCCTTGAGCTAAGGTCACACAGACCTCGCCCAATCACTCTGGTAAGTCTTCAAGGTAGACTCCCAAACCTTCACAGACTTTGTTCACCGGCAATCCACAATGCCTCTTGGATGCTCAGAACGCGACGCCTAACCGGCTAGAGGATGCACAGTCCTCAAGTGTAATAAGTCTTCAGATCACACAGACAAGAAGACTTAAGTAATGCCTAATTCTCTTTGGCTCT
>NW_021182884.1:0-2521 GCF_002162155.2 Triticum dicoccoides | reverse complement strand
GTTAGTTACCACATCAACAGTTGAAGATATTGCAACAGTAGTAGCAGTAGAACATTCAGCAACAGAAGTAGCATTATCACGCTCAATGCATTTAAGACATGGTGGTTCAAATCCTTCCTGAGCGGAACTGATCTGTTCGGCGCGAAGTGACTCGTTTTCCTTTTGAAGATCTTCATGAGCCGCTCTCAATTTTTCAAGATCTTGCTTCCTTTGAAGATAATCATAGGAGAGCTTTTCATGAGTTGTTGAGAGCGTTTCATGACGACTTTCAAGTTCCTCATACTTAACGTGAAGATTTTTTATGTCTTCAATTAAGGACTCAGATCGAGTCATTTCAGCACCCAACAGATCATCGCTTTTGTTTAACAGTTTTTGAATATGTTCCATGGCTTTCTGTTGTTCAGTTGCAATTTTAGCAAGTGTTTTGTAGCTTGGTCTTGAACCACAATCAGAGTCATCATCACTAGATGTTTGATAGTGGGTAGTGCGTGTGTTTACCTTGGCACCGCGTGCCATGAAGTAGTAGGTAGGAGCAGAGTAGTCCTTCTCATTTGCATCGGTGTTGGTGATGAAGTCATTGTCTTCAGTATTGAAGATGGACTTGGCAACGTATGTTGTAGCCAGACTTGCGACGCCTGAATCGGACTCCTCCTCAGACTCCACCTTCGCCTCCTCAGAAGCGGATTCCTCCTCTGAATCCATTTCCTTGCCAACAAACGCACGTGCCTTGCCAGATGAGCTCTTCTTGTGCGATGAAGACTTTGAGGAAGACTTGGAAGAAGACTTTGAGTATTTCTTCTTCTTCTTGTCGTCAGAGTCATATTCCTTGCTCTTCTTCTTCTTCTTTTTGTTCTCATTGTCCCACTGCGGACACTCAGAGATGAAGTGGCCAGGTTTCTTGCACTTGTGACATGTTTTCTTCTTGTAGTCGTGAGCAGAATCTTCATCATTCCTTGAGCTTGATCGGGAAGACTTTCTGAAACTTTTGTTCTTGGTGAATTTCTGGATCTTCTTCACAAGCATAGCAAGTTCCCTTCCAATGTTTTCAGGATCATCCGAACTGCTGTCAGATTCTTCTTCAGATGAGGAGACAGCTTTTTCCTTCAAGGCACGAGTTCGCCCATAGTTTGGACCGTAGATGTCTCTTTTCTCAGAAAGCTGAAACTCATGTGTGTTGAGCCTCTCAAGTATGTCAGACGGATCGAGTGTCTTGAAATCAGGACGTTCTTGAATCATCGAGGCTAGGGTGTCAAACGAACTATCAAGTGATCTCAGTAGTGTCTTGACGACTTCATGTTTGGTGATCTCAGTAGCGCCGAGGGCTTGAAGCTCATTTGTGATGTCAGTGAGTCGGTCAAATGTGAGCTGGACATTCTCATTGTCATTTCGCTTGAAGCGGTTGCGAAGGACACTGATTCTCTGATCTCTCTGGGTTGAGACGCCTTCATTGACCTTGGAGAGCCAGTCCCAGACCAGCTTAGATGTTTCCAAAGCACTCACACGGCCATACTGTCCTTTGGTCAGATGGCCATAGATGATATTCTTGGCAGTAGAGTCCAGTTGAACAAACTTCTTGACATCAGCGGCAGTGACACCTTCTCCAGCCTTGGGAACACCGTTCTTAACGACATACCATAGGTCGACGTCAATGGCTTCAAGATGCATGCGCATCTTATTCTTCCAGTAGGGATATTCAGTTCCATCGAAGACGGGGCACGCAGCGGAGACTTTAATTATCCCTGCAGTCGACATAGCTAACACTCCAGGTGGTTGAACCGAATCACACAGAACAAGGGAGCACCTTGCTCTGATACCAATTGAAAGTGCGTTATATCGACTAGAGGGGGGTGAATAGGCGATTTTTATGAAAGTCTTCAAAACGTGGAAGTTATGAAGACAAACGATAGAAATAAACCTATTACCCTGCAGCGGAAGGTAGACTACACTAGGCAAGCCATAGTCAAGTATTCAATAGAGTGAAAGCACAATGACTAATAGCAGCAATATAGTAAGGATCAGGTAGGAAGATATTGTGAAGCCACACAGAACACGCAGTCACTCAGTGAAGACAAAAGATAGTACGAACATACAATGACTTCACAAGGAGTAACAGTGAGTAAAGGGAAGGGGAGATGAAACCAGTGACTCGCTGAAGACAATGATTTGTTGGACCAGTTCCAGTTGCTGTGACAACTGTACGTCTGGTTAGGGTGGCTAGGTATTTAAACCTTAGGACACACAGTCCCGGACACCCAGTCCTGAACACGCAGCTCAGGACACCCAGTCCTCACTGTATTCCCCTTGAGCTAAGGTCACACAGACCTCGCCCAATCACTCTGGTAAGTCTTCAAGGTAGACTCCCAAACCTTCACAGACTTTGTTCACCGGCAATCCACAATGCCTCTTGGATGCTCAGAACGCGACGCCTAACCGGCTAGAGGATGCACAGTCCTCAAGTGTAATAAGTCTTCAGATCACACAGACAAGAAGACTTAAGTAATGCCTAATTCTCTTTGGCTCT
>NW_021182882.1:0-1109 GCF_002162155.2 Triticum dicoccoides | reverse complement strand
CATCTGCTTCCCGATCCATCTTTCTCTTACGGCTTCTGTAACCGTACGGGTCATCGTTCTGGGGGAACCCTATTTTCCACGGAATGTGCCCCATGCCTCGTACACGTCCTCCGTGTTCAGGATTCCCGAGGGCTTTTGTCAGCGCGTCGTTCTCTCTGTTGAACTTGATCTTCCCCTGTTGAGCATCCCTCATTGCGTTAATAAGGGCTTGGGTGGGTTTAATTAATTTGCCCCGGTAAACACACTCCCCTGTCTCCGGGTTCAGCGTTCCCCCATGCCCGTACCACCAGCTTTTGGCCCTTGGGTCCCATCCCTCCGTACCTGGACGGATTCCTCGCGCCCTCAGCTCGTTCTCCATCTTCTCCCACCTAGGCTCCCAAAGGCGATACCCTCCTGGCCCCATAAAATGATTGTACTCCTTCTTAGCCGCATTTTCCTTATTTTTTTCGATATTTGAATGAACTGCTCCGATTTCTTTTGCTTCACAAATTCTGGCCAATCATCTTTCAGTTTCTCATATTGTCCTTTGAAATCCGGAGTCTTGTTCTGCTTGACAAAGTCATGGGCTAGATTTTGCTTGAATTTCCGGAATGCGTCGGCCATCTTATGAAGAGCGAACTGTTTGACTAGCCTCCTCCTCTCCTTATTTTCCTCAATCTTGTTACCCTCCTCATCGAATTTGTTGTATTCCGGAGGTAGAACGAAATGTTCCATAAGCTTCTTGAAGCAATCTTTTTTTGTTCTCTTATCGACAAAAGTGAAACCATCAATTCGTGCCTTCTTTGGCTCATTCCACTCCTGGACGGTGATCGAGACGTTGTCTCTAACAATGGCTCCGCATTGGCTGACAAACTTGGTGGCGTTCTTGCGGGGCTCCAGCGGCCTGCCGGTTGCACTGTCGACAACCTCGATGGTGCATGTTTCTCCTTGTTTCATCGTCTTGGTTGCGCCACGCTTTGACGACGTACTCGATTGTTTCGACGATCCGGCCGAGGGCTAAAATAAGAAAGAGTCGCGCGCGTTAGTACACACATATTTATTCAAATCAGTTAGTTTGTATCACCAGAGGCTCAATGTATATATATACCTCGGCGCCGGAGGTGGTTGCT
>NW_021182881.1:0-681 GCF_002162155.2 Triticum dicoccoides | reverse complement strand
AATAGTCCACGAAACAGGCCAGAATCGGCCAAATCTATGAGTGTTGATGACCGACACGCAAGCGCACCTTGGGGTTCAACAACTATGGAAATCGCTTTAGGGCCCAAAAACGTTGAGTAATAGTCCACGAAACGGGTCAGAAACGGCCAAAACCGCGAGTGTTGATGACCGAAACGAAAACGCACCCAGAATTCGTTAATCGTGGAAATCACTCCGGGACCCCAAAACAGTGAGTAATAGTCCACGAAACGGGCCAGAATCGGCCAAAACTGTGAGTGTTGATGACCGACACGTAAGCGCACCTTGGGGTCCAACAACTATGGAAATCGCTTTGCGGCCCAATACCGGTGAGTAATAGTCCACGAAACGGGTCACAATCGGCCAAAACCGTGAGTGTTGATGACCGAAAAGTAAACGCACCCCAGGGTTCGTTAATCGTCGAAATCACTCCGGGACCCCAAAACAGTGAGTAATAGTCCACGAAACGTGCCAGAATCGGCAAAAACTGTGAGTGTTGATGACCGACACGTAAGCGCACCTTGGGGTTCAACAACTACGAAACCGGTTTGGGGCCCCAACACGGTGAGTAATAGTCCAGGAAACGGGTCGGAATCGGCCAAAACCGCGAGTGTTGATGACCAAATCGTAAACGCACCCAAGGGTTCGTTAATCGTGGAAACC
>NW_021182880.1:0-617 GCF_002162155.2 Triticum dicoccoides | reverse complement strand
GGCCGACTCTGGCCCGTTTCGTGGATTCTTACTCACTGTTTTGGGGTCCCGGTGTGATTTCCACGATTAACGAACCCCGGGGTGCGTTTACGTGTCGGTCATCAACACTCGCAGTTTTGGCCGATTCTGGCTCCTTTTGTGACTATTACTCATTGTTTTGGGGTTCCAAAGTGATTTCCATGATTAACAAACCCCGGGGTGCGTTTACGTGTCGGTCATCAACACTCGCGGTTTTTGTCGATTCTGACCCGTTTCGTGGACTATTACTCACCGTTTTGGGGTCCCAAAGCGATTTTCATGGTTGTTCAACCCAAGGTGCGCCTACGTGTAGGTCGTCAAGAATCACAGTTTTGGCCGATTCTGGCCCATTTCCTGAACTATTACTTATTTTCGGGGGTCCCGGAGTGATTTCCACGATTTACGAACCACGTGGTGCGTTTACGTGTCGGTCATCAAAAATCACAATTTTGGCCGATTCTGGTCTGTTTTGTGCACTATTACTCTCCGTTATGGGGTCCCAGAGCGATTTCCATGGTTGTTGAACCCCAAGGTGCACTCACGTGCCGGCCATCAACACTCATAGTTTTGGCCGATTCTAGCCCGTTTCGTGGACTATT
>NW_021182879.1:0-1055 GCF_002162155.2 Triticum dicoccoides | reverse complement strand
AAACACTCCTTTATGCTTTGCAGAATAATTCTACATTATTTCCGATCAACAATATGTCATTCACATATACTTATCAGAAATGTTGTAGTGCTCCCACTCACTTTCTTGTAAATACAGGCTTCACCGCAAGTCTGTATAAAACCATATGCTTTGATCAACTCATCAAAGCGTATATTCCAACTCCGAGATGCTTGCACCAGTCCACAGATGGATCGCTGGAGCTTGCATATTTTGTTAGCACCTTTAGGATTGACAAAACCTTCTGGTTGTATCATATACAACTCTTCTTTAATAAATCCATTAAGGAATGCAGTTTTGTTTATCCATTTGCCGGATTTCATAAAATGCGGCAATTGCTAACATGATTCTGACAGACTTAAGCATAGATACGAGTGAGAAACTCTCATCGTAGTCAACACCTTGAACTTGCCGAAAACCTTTTTGCGACAAGTCGAGCTTTGTAGACAGTAACATTACCATCAGCGTCAGTCTTCTTCTTAAAGATCCATTTATTCTCAATTGCTTGCCGATCATCGGGCAAGTCAACCAAAGTCCATACTTTGTTCTTATACATGGATCCCATCTCAGATTTCATGGCTTCAAGCCACTTTGCGGAATCTGGGCTCACCATCGCTTCTTCATAGTTCGTAGGTTCATCATGATCTAGTAGCATGACTTCCAGAAAAGGATTATCGTACCACTCTGGCGCGGATCTTACTCTGGTTGATCTACGAGGTTCAGTAGTATCTTGTTCTGAAGTTTCATGATCATCATCATTGGCTTCCTCACTAACTGGTGTAGGTGTCACAGAAACAGTTTTCTGTGATGAACTACTTTCCAGTAAGGGAGCAGGTACAGTTACCTCGTCAAGTTCTACTTTCCTCCCACTCACTTCTTTCGAGAGAAACTCCTTCTCTAGAAATGATCCATTCTTAGCAACGAATGTCTTGCCTTCGGATCTGTGATAGAAGGTGTACCCAACAGTTTCCTTTGGGTATCATATGAAGTCATATTTCTCCGATTTGGGTTCGAGCTTATCAGGTTGAAGCTTTTTC
>NW_021182878.1:0-822 GCF_002162155.2 Triticum dicoccoides | reverse complement strand
TGAGTGTTGATGGCCGATAGGTAAACGCACCCCGGGGTTCGTTAATCGTGGAAATCACTCCGGGACCCCAAAACAGTGACTAATAGTCCACGAAACGGGCCAAAATCGGCCAAAACTATGAGTGTTGAAGAACGAGGTAAACGCACCCCGGGTTTGTTAATCATGGAATCACTCCGGGACCCCAAAACAGTGAGTAATAGTCCATGAAACGGGAGAGAATCGGCCAAAACTGTAAGTGTTGACTACCGACACGTAAATGCACCCTGGGGTTATTTAATCATGGAAATCTCTCCGGGACCCCAAGATAGTGAGTAATAGTCCACAAAACGGGCCAGAATCGGCCAAAACTATGAGTGTTGATGAGCGACACGTAAACGCACCCCGTGTTTGTTAATTGTGGAATCACTTCGGGACCCCAAAACTATGAGCAATAGTCCATGAAATCGGCCGTAATCGGCCAAAACTGTGAGTGTTAATGACCGACACGTAAATGCACAACGGGGTTCGTTAATCGTGGAAATCACTCAGGGACCCAAAACAGTGAATAATAGTCCACGAAACGGGCCATAATCGGCCAAAACTGTGAGTGTTGATGACCGACACGTAAATGCACCCCGGAGTTCATTAATCGTGGAAATCACTACGACACCCCAAAATTGTGAGTAATAGTCCATGAAACGGGCTAGAATTGGCCAAAACTATGAGTGTTGAGAACCGACACATAAACGCACCCCGGGGTTCGTTAGTCGTGAAAATCACTCCGGGACCCCAAAACAGTGAGTAATACTCAATGAAACGGGCCAGAATCGGCCAAAACTATGA
>NW_021182877.1:0-959 GCF_002162155.2 Triticum dicoccoides | reverse complement strand
GGACACAGCTATTCGAATAGATGATGTTAACCCTGCAGGGGTGTACTTCTTCACACACGCTCTCACCACTTACCGCCGTTTACACGACATGTACTCGGCAACCTTCAAGCGGAAGCCCAACGTGGGTGTCGGCCACGGCCTGCCTAAACACTCGAGTCTCTAGTCCAGGTTTATCGCCTATTCGGGTTCCATCCATGAGGAGATCCGGCCGGAGTTTCGCTCACAGCCCCAAACGATGTGAACAGGGTTCCGAGACACCAAACGGGCGCACGGTACACCGTGCCACGTGCCTACCGCATCACAGCCCACCCCTACGGTCAGCGTTGCGCACGGCCTCCAGCATACTACAAACACCAGAAACTACTTGCAACTCCTGGACAGAGGACAAGGGTGATCAAGAAGCCGAGAGGGTCCATTGGTTTCGGGCCCAATGCGTGGTAGTAGCTGAATCATGGATCACAAACACAGAACTCAATTCCTGAGGACGGCTTCAATGAGACAACCCACCATGTACTCCTACATGGCCTCTCACCGCTACCTTTACCAAATCGTGTTCACACACTTAGCTCACACACAGTAGGACATGTTCACACGCCTCTGATTCATCCCCGATGAATCAGACCTGACTCAACTCTAAGCAGTAGCAGGCATGACAAACAAACATGAATGAGTAGGCACAACAGGGCTCAAACAAGTCCTACTCATGCTAGTGGGTTTCATCTAATTACTGTGGAATGACAGGTCATGCAAAGGATAAAGGGGTTCAGCTACCGCAGCAAGTAACAAATATGTCGTTGTTGTCCTAATGCAGTAAAAGAGAGCAGGAGCGAGAGAGTGGGATTTTATCGGAATGAACAAGGGGGTTTTGCTTGCCTGGCACTTCTGAAGATAACATTGAGTCTTCATCAGTGTCAACGATCACATCATCGGTATCACGTCTATCGAGAGGGGACAAATAC
>NW_021182876.1:0-1126 GCF_002162155.2 Triticum dicoccoides | reverse complement strand
TAAAGGATAACGATACACAGGCATCACCAAACAATGTGCAACAATATGATGCATGCATGAAACATGGCAATATGAGTGTGTTGGGCTAATGCAACTAAAGCCAGAAGGGTTTGAACAAATTTGAGTCAAAGATTCAAATTTCAATTTCAAATATGGCCTTTTAAAGTGCTTTTCCTTGTTCTGATTAAAACATCCATTTAACTTGTTGGATCATGCATGAAAATAGTACAGATGGATAGATTGGATTTTTCTGATCATTTTTCATATATAATTTGTCCAATTTGGAGTTACAGAATAAAAGTTATGAATTTTTGAAGTTTAATTAATATTCTGGAATTTCCTGATTTAATTTAAATCCAGAAATATCATTTACTGCGTCAGCCTGACGTCACAGTGACATCAGCAGGTCAATAGGGCTGGCTCGGGTCAAACCTGACGTGTGGGGTCCACACGTCAGTGACACAGGGGCTAATCCCGTGTTGACCCGGGCTGGTTAGCTTTGACTAAGCCCTGGGGCCCACTTGTCAGCGTCAGTAGGTGGTGGTTTAGTGGCTAATTAACTAGGCCATGTCAGCTTGCCGGAGTTCTGGCCGGCGGCGACCATCAGTGCGGCGGCGATAGTGGTTTTGGTCGTTTCGGCCACCAAATGAACCGCGGAGGCCACCGGAGTGAAGCTGAGGACGACCCGCGGCTCTTGGCGGAGTCTGTTGGGGTCGGGGTGGCCGGAGTCGACGGCGGCGAGCTCGGCTGCGGCGGCCGGGGTTCGGTCGTGCACGGGAACGGTGTTGCAGGGTGTTAGGGGGGTGTTGGAGCGTGCTACGTGCTCCTAGTGAGATGTGGAGCACGATGGCGTGCTCGGTTGGGCGCTACGGCGATCGTGGCCACGACGGCGACATCGCCGGCGGCGTGAAGCTTTCGGCCGCGGTGGGGCTAGGGCCTAGGAGTCGGGAGAGAGCAGGGGAGAAGGGGGAAACGGTGGCGTAGCTCACCGCGGTTGCAGTGGGCGTCGAAGCGGGCTCGGGGACGCGTCGGAGACGACGAATTTGACGGCGACGGTGGTCGGAGTCCGAAGAGGGGAACGGCGACGTGGCGGCGATGCAGGGCTTCCGGGGACCCGTGGAGCGGT
>NW_021182875.1:0-668 GCF_002162155.2 Triticum dicoccoides | reverse complement strand
TGTTCTTCATACCTACAGTCCACGAAAAAGCCACAAAAAAAATTAGGGTTAGTTCATCATATCCGAACCAATCTGAGCCTTTGCATAATCTTTTTAGGGTTTTGCTTTGTTGAATTTGCGGTTGCATCGTCGTGTCTAGTTGCTGGTCTTAGAGTCTAGTCTTTTAGAGTTTCGAGTTCTGGTCATAAGTTGTCACGCCGCCGCCGCACCATCATCATCACCCCTGCCATCTACCACCACCGCTTATCCGCCACCGCTTCGAATCCGTATCCATATACCACCACAGCTGTCATATACCACCACCGCTGCCATCTACCACCATATATCCACCACCAATCCGAGTTCTTGTCATATTAGGTTTGTTTTCGAGATCCATCTAGATTCCGATTCGTGTTTCCTTGCCGGAGTCGGGTAGCCACGCTCCGTTTAGGCCCAAAATTTTTCGAAAACGCATTTTTCGAAAAATTTTCTGGTTATCCTATTTTTAGGTGTTTCTGAGTGTTTTGAGACAGGTGCCATTATAGGAAGTTTTTTTTGACCCGTTTCCAGTTTTTGGGTCCGGACAGTCAAAAAAAAAAATTGGTCAAAAAAATTTCGTGCCCATCCTGTCAGTTTGAGCTAAGAAGAGTTTTGAGACACTTGCCATTATAGTGATTTTTCGCAAAAAA
>NW_021182874.1:0-1490 GCF_002162155.2 Triticum dicoccoides | reverse complement strand
TATTGATCCATAGAAGACAATTGTTTTAACTTGTCCGAGAAATGAGATCAAAGAAGAACAATCATGGTCGGAACCACGGTTGCAAAAGGCCAGATCCTAGATATAAGATGAACTTATACCAAAGGAATAATTTATTTAAAAGAAGCTTTAATGATAAGATCTACATCGTGTCCATGGGCATGAACACAAGTTCAAGGTCGACTCCCACTTCTCCAATGCATAACCTTTCATTCACTTCTCACGTTCGATGAAGATGCAGTGTTGAAATTTTATCTGGTGAAGTACCAGAAGTGTATGACTCGTGAAAACTTTCGGGTTCACACGGTTTAGAGAAGGCATATGTTCAACCCATAGGGCTTCTTAGAGACATATACCACAAGTTTCAAGAGTAAATAACACAAGCCCGAAAGCAGAGTAAGGTTGGCCAAGCGGAGGATACAACTTAACAAAGACATTATGTAACAGGGGAAGAACTCACAAAGTGATCAAGTGTGAAGGACATTATCGGATAACAATCCAACAAAGGACTTGATGGTCCACAAAGGATCTGATATGAGTATCGATACTCAACCAGAAGAGGAAGGAATGCAAATGCAACAGGTTATGGAAGCATCTGAATAATTCACCGCTTAAATGCAAAGGAATTATGATTTCCAAATCAAGGGATCAGAAGCAATGCTCTGATTAGGGATGGATAAGTTGAATAGCCTTATGGTACAATCAACGACAATTGGATTGGTCGAGAACCAATTCCAGTTAAAAGAATGGCAGCTCAGCCGGAAAAGTAACTTATAAGGATCAAAGATGATTGCGTGTATTCGCAAACATATTGAGTCAACAGACTCAAAAATGATAATGACAAGGAATGTCAATAAGACTACGAGAGTTATGGGATTAACCATAATGCAAGCAAGCAAGAATTTCAAGAGCCAAAGGCTCCAGAGGATTTTCGGAAGATCGAATATTATTTTGAAGACTTTTGTGAAACACAAGAACAACTGGGGATGAGCGGATACTCGGAAGGTGCGAGAAGTTATTCTTAGGGGTATTCAGGTGGCAAAGAACTGCAAGGCAGTAGGCACAAAATATTCTCAGGGTATCTTGTAATAACAAGATCGACTGAGAATAAAAGTAAGCACGACAGGTGTAAGTATTTATCCATAGGGATATTTCAGTGGTAGGGAATTGCAAAGGCAACGGGCACAAGGTCTCAAGAGAAAATCGGAGAGTATCTTCGAAATCTTCTGGTGCAGTCGGTGATCATCTGGACTGAAGGGCCTCTCCGGGAGAAAGTATTTTCGAGAACCTAAAGTTAGATTTTTGTAAAAATCGTTTAACCCGAATAGAAGAGAGTTCAGAATCCCAGAGTAAAGGTCGAGGAGTAAAAGATCCTAGTACCACCCAATGGCGACGTGGGCCCATGGGCCGCACAGCCATGTTAGTAAAAGTTTTGCAATGTCTAGACTCGACTTCGGCCAAGGAGTGTGGAA
>NW_021182873.1:0-1095 GCF_002162155.2 Triticum dicoccoides | reverse complement strand
ATGAATGCTAAATATAAACTTGCTGGAGATAAGGGTAGAAAACATGTTGTGTTTGCACCTGGAGATCTTGTTTGGTTACATTTGCGTAAGGATAGATTTCCTGATTTGCGCAAATCAAAGTTAATGCCACGTGCTGATGGTCCCTTTAAGGTGTTAGAGAAAATAAATGATAATGCATATAAACTTGAGCTGCCTGCAGATTTTGGGGTTAGTCCCACTTTTAACATTGCAGATTTGAAGCCTTATTTGGGTGAGGAAGATGAACTTCCGTCGAGGACGACTTCATTTCAAGAAGGGGAGGATGATGAGGACATCAATACAATTGTTACACCCACAGCCCCTGCTGCTATACATACTGGACCAATTACTAGAGCTCGTGCACGCCAACTAAATTACCAGGTAGTTTCGTTTCTTGGTAATGATTCTAATGTTCATGAGAATATGATGCTGCCTAAATTGGATACATTTGTTTTGCTTACAAATGAAGGGCCTAGCTTGGAGAAGGATGAACATTGGAGCAAGAACAAGCATGGAGATGATGGCATGCGCAAGGGAAACACGAACGGAGTTACAAGTGTTGATTTCAGGACTTTGAAGCCACCATAATGGGTGCATGAAGCCTTGGACGAAATATACAAGATGCCACTTCATAAATTTCGTCCCGAGGCTATTTTAGGTGCTGCGTCACCTTATTATTGGGCCGGGCCCATGTAATTTCGAAATACATAAGTATAGGCTATTTTTAGAGTCCGTATGTGTGGGGAAACAAGAGATAGGGTTGATTTCGGACCCCTCCACCAAGGGCCACGAAATTCCCCCCCCCCCTCTTCCTCCATATATACAGCCCTTAGGGCATCGTTTAGACTTTGGGTTTTGTTTAGATTAAAAGTTCGCCATAGCTGCAACTTCGCGTACTTCGTTTGTGTTCAACGACCAGACAAAGGCGTCACAGAACCCCACCTTGATCAATAAAGCTTTCATCTTATATTCGCAATATCCAGATTGCAATCTTAGTTTCTTGCTTGTTCTTCGTTTGCTCGCAGGAAACAGACCCTCGTGGTCAGGTTGATCGTGCTCCGGCGTGGTCAATAACCT
>NW_021182872.1:0-954 GCF_002162155.2 Triticum dicoccoides | reverse complement strand
CTCGCATAATGACCTCCTCCCTTACAACGACGACAAATAATATCACTTGTGTGCCCTGTTGATGCCATGGAAGAAGAAGAACGCTGTGCAGGCCCCGCAGGTGAGCTCTTGGCAGATAATGGTGGTTGTGCCTGTTTTCTTGTATCACGGCTGGAGGTGGCACCGGATGGAGGTGCTGGTGCAGTTGAAGTAGAAGATGCACGTGGTGTCCATGATGAAGGTCGGCCTGCAGAAAAGTTAGTTCGCCCCAATGCTTGTCGATCCTGCACTTCACGTTCAGCTTTACAAGCAAGATGGAATAAACGAGTGATATTAGTATACTCCTTATAGTCTAGAATGGTCTGAATCTCTCTATTTAATCCACCCAGAAAACGTGCAAGCATAGCTTCATTCTCCACAACAATACCACATCTAATCATGCCAGTTTGTAATTCCTGATAATATTCTTCTACAGAATTTTTCCCTTGTCTTAAACGCTGCAATTTTTGAAGCAATTCACGTTGATAATAGGGTGGAACCCAACGCGTACGCATAGCAGTTTTCAAAGCAGCCCAAGTAGTTGGAATAGGATATAATCTACAATGTTCAGACCACCATACACATGCAAAACTAGTGAAAGCACAAACGGCAGCAGCAACTCGTCTCTCCTCAGGATATTGTAAACATGTAAATCGTTGTTCAGTTTCTAACTCCCAAGTAAGATATATATCAGGAACATATCTACCCTCAAATGGTGGAATATTCAATTTCAGTTTAGGAATATGGACATCATCTCGTACCTGAGGTGGTGGTGCAGGCCTACCATTACGAATATATACCTGAGGTCGACCTGCTGGTGGTGGTACAGGTGGCTGCACGTAGTGTTGATTTTGATCAACCTCATCCTCATAATCTCCCACATAATCATCCTCCTCCGCATCAGCAGCAGGAGCCACAGAAGTATCAACAGCAGCA
>NW_021182871.1:0-1061 GCF_002162155.2 Triticum dicoccoides | reverse complement strand
CTCGAAACAGGGACTACAGAATAAGCGGGCACTGGCAAAGGACGAGGTGACGATGCGCGTGGGAAACGGTTCCAAAGTCGATGTGATCGCGGTCGGCACGCTACCTCTACATCTACCTTCGGGATTAATATTAGACCTAAATAATTGTTATTTGGTGCCAGCGTTGAGCATGAACATTATATCTGGATCTTGTTTAATGCGAGACGGTTATTCATTTAAATCAGAGAATAATGGTTGTTCTATTTATATGAGTAATATCTTTTATGGTCATGCACCCTTGAAGAGTGGTCTATTCTTACTAAATCTCGATAGTAGTAATACACATATTCATAATGTTGAAACCAAAAGATACAGAGTTGATAATGAAAGTGCAACTTATTTGTGGCACTGTCGTTTAGGTCATATCGGTGTAAAACGCATGAAGAAACTCCATACTAATGGACTTTTGGAACCACTTGATTATGAATCACTTGGTACTTGCGAACCGTGCTTCATGGGCAAGATGACTAAAACACCGTTCTCCGGTACTATGGAGAGAGCAACAGATTTGTTGGAAATCATACAGACCGATGTATGTGGTCCGATGAATATTGAGGCTCGTGGCGGATATCGTTATTTTCTCACCTTCACAGATGATTTGAGCAGATATGGATATATCTACTTAATGAAGCATAAGTCTGAAACATTTGAAAAGTTCAAAGAATTTCAGAGTGAAGTTGAAAATCATCGTAACAAGAAAATAAAGTTTCTACGATCTGATCGTGGAGGAGAATATTTGAGTTACGAGTTTGGTGTACATTTGAAAAACTGTGGAATAGTTTCGCAACTCACGCCCCCCGGAACACCACAGCGTAATGGTGTGTCCGAACGTCGTAATCGTACTTTACTAGATATGGTGCGATCTATGATGTCTCTTACAGATTTACCGCTATCATTTTGGGGATATGCTTTAGAGACGGCCGCATTCACGTTAAATAGGGCACCATCAAAATCCGTTGAGACGACGCCTTATGAACTATGGTTTGGCAAGAAACCAAAGTTGTCGTTTCTTAAAGTTTGGG
>NW_021182870.1:0-2474 GCF_002162155.2 Triticum dicoccoides | reverse complement strand
TAGTAAAATAGACTAGTAACATATGCATGTTACTAGTCTAAGTTACTCCCCACTATGGGTAGTCGGAAAGACTTAGACTAGTATCAGCCACTGGATGGAGGGGCAAGACTTCACCACAACCAAGTACACAACTTGTACTAGGAGTACTCCTTTTCTCAACCAATAAAGTATATGATTTTTCAAGGTGCAGTTTCCAAGCGGAGACCTGCTCTTGCTTGATTTGTTGGCCAGATCGAGAAGAATTTAGTTTTCATGTACGACCAAGTCTTAAGTCTTTGGGCCTTTTTGATTCACGCATGATTCAAAATATGAAGGGCTAGAAGAAACATATGATTGGAATGATATGTTCTCTTGTACCCTATATGTTTAGAAAACCATACTAGGAATTAGGATCCAGGAGTGTTTGATGCCATAGATTTTTTTAAAACAAATAGGTTTGAGTCGATGTAAATGTTCCTCCAAAATGGTGTGCAGGGCACTCCTGAGGAATTTTTCTTAAGGGTCCATTCCTGTGAACCAAACTACATATGTAGGGAAAATTCATAAGGATCCGAATCCTCTTTAAATCCTATGAAATTTCTTTGAATCAAAGAACTTAGGTGAACTTAGGCCCCGTTCGGGGATCCACCAGCTTCAAGGATGTGCGGAGCGGCTGTTTTCCTGCTCCAAAACTTGGAACTACAGCTCCGCCCTTAGTATCATACTCCTCTCATCAATAAATAAATCAACGAAAAGATTGAAGGGCGAGATGGAAAGGGAAGACTTCGCAACAACCAATTACTCAACTCGTACTAGGGGGACTCTATTTGATAACCACTTGAGTATACACTTTCCAAGGTGCAGTTTCCGATAAGAGACCAGCGGTTGCTTGATTTGTTGGACAGAACAAGAAGATTTTATTTTCCATGTATGACCAAGTATTAGGGCCTTTTTTATTCCTAGGATTCTCAAAATCGGAAGGTGCAGTTTTGCTGTAATGCACTGAACTCAAGAAGATTATTTTTTGTTTCATCTCTCTACATGTACTCATATGATCAAGTCTCATCATACATTGGGAATAGGGCGTTTCGGTGCCCAGACTCATCTGCACCCGGTTAGAAAAAAATTGGTAAAAAATTCAAAAAAAAACAAAAAAAATCTACAACAAAATTGTGCGGTAGAAAATTTGATGCGTGAGGCCCGCTCGAAATTTCAAATCATTTGGACATCTGAGCAGCTCTCAGCAAAAGAGACAAATAGGGCCAAAACAATACATGAGCAGTCTTTTTTTGTGGAGAGCTCCTCAGATGTCCAAATGATTTGAAAATTGGAGCTGACGTGACCCATCAAATTTTCAACCGCACAATTTTTTTTGGAATTTTTTGAAATTTCTAGTACTTTCTTTTCGTTAGCGCGGATGCAGATGAGCTCGGGTGCAGAGATGGCTTTTCGATACATTGGGAGCTAACACCTACAAGTCAGTATCTAAGGTGTATGGTATTTACCGAAATCGAATGGTATACTCATTTCATATCGTATTAACCATTGTATCAAACAATATTTATCGAAGCCGCAGAAAAACCGTGTTTACCATTTAATCTTTTTAAGGGATATATTTACCAATTAACCTTAGTAATCAAACTGTATTAACCACATTAGCCAAGCAGGGCTAATTGGATTTTTGCATGTGAACGTAATGGGCATTTTATGTCTGGAGGTCCAGCTGGAATCAGTCCATTAAAAGCAACACCGGAAAAGCATGCGTCGACGATGGGCTAGAACTGCAAGTTCAGACAAACCTTGGCACGGCCAGCCAAGTGCTGGTGTCATGTCTTGGCGCAAGCCTCACTCTGATAAATAGGTGCCCTGCGGCATTACAGTTTCCAGTACAGTACGCTAGTTGTTCCATCTCGGTGCTAACAGGCTGGGTTTTTGCAGTCGCAAAGGCGCAGAGCTCATGCATTCAGAAAGAATGCTACCTAGCGTTTGCCATTTGATTCGGCTGCTTACCATCATCCTCATGCTATTCTTTGTCTGCTTCTGCCAGCTTTCGAGCGGTTCATCAGCTGGCTACCCTTTTCGTAAGTATTCATGTTTCTGCCGCTCTCGAGCGGTTTAACAGGCGTCCCTTATCGTAGGTATCCATGTTGTATAAGGGTTATATACCATGTAGTACGGCTTTCTAAACCAATTCGCAGTACTAGGGGGCTCTCTGTCTGGTGACAGTATAGTTCTATATACACATCTGCTCTTCTCTCGTACTTACATTTTTACTTGTTCATCCCCTGATATTTTCCAAATCGTAACAGATCGACCCAAGCCGAGCCCACGGCCTCACGGTCCATGGTGCCCATGGTGCTACTAGGAAGGGTACTGGTGTGAATATGTGGATGGCGGCTGGTCCGAGGCATCTGTCATTTGGATGAGCCTGGTCTTTCGTTTTCTCCACGATCCATTGCACATGAAGCCTTCTCCCTATAAATGGAGTGTTCATC
>NW_021182869.1:0-698 GCF_002162155.2 Triticum dicoccoides | reverse complement strand
TCACAGGGTGTCCGGCGGTGCTTGGCTTGGTGGGGAGGTCGAGGATGTCGTGACGGAGCTCCTGGGCTGCTCAAGGGGACGAGGGAGGGGCCATGGCCGCGGTGGTTCTCGTCGGCGGTGGCAGGCGCGTTCGGTGAGGAGAACAGAGGAGGGGGGAGAGTGTTCGGGGAAGAGAGAGGGAGCAGCGAGGGAGGAAGAGGAGCGAGGGGACACGAGGCGTCGTCGTGGCGTCGCTAGGGAGACCGGGGGAAGCAGGAGGTGGCCGGGGCATCGCCAGCGCTCGCCACCGAGCAGCTTCGGTGCGAGGGGAGGAAGATGATAGGAGAAGGGTGGGCTGGGCTGCGCTGGGCCGGTCCTGTTGGGCCACCAGGTGGGCTTCACAGGTAAGTCCAGGTGGTTCTGCTCTCTTTTCTTTTTTTTTTATAATTCTGTTCTGTTTTTCTTTTATTTAATTCTTTTGCCACTGTTTTGAATTAAAAATAATAATTCAAACAATGCCAAAGCTCCTCTGAATATTTTTATTTTGCTATATGGACTTTTCCAAAAGCTCATAAAATATTTCAGGGGTATTTGAAATTATATTCTAGTTATATGAATATAATTCAAATTCAAATAGCTAATGATTTAAATTCAAAGTCCCAAAAATAAATCCTTAAAAATGTTCAATATTTTGGTTGGGACCAGAACCCTTACCAAAA
>NW_021182868.1:0-1815 GCF_002162155.2 Triticum dicoccoides | reverse complement strand
CGAGCATGCGTAGATGGGGACCTGCACGAGTTGTATGTCATGTCAGATGGATCGGAGGGGCCAGCGGGGAGGACTAGACAATGGTTGTAGCGCCAATCGGAGTAGGACCGGTGTCTCTAACGGTGGATGGAGTAGACAAAGTGGTCGGGGAAGATGACGCCGACGCTAGTGATGAGCTGATGCTGGACGACGACGAAGGGGGTGGACGGGCAGCACAACTCAGGTGAGCGAGCGGCAGTGGCGTCGAAGAAGAGTGGTGGTCGCGGCTTGCTAGGAGCGGCGGCTGGGTTAGGAGTGCGGTGGCAATGCTCGATGTAGGCGAGGAAAAACACGACAGTGTGACAAAGATCGAAGCGGACGATGGTGTTCCCGAGCCAAGGGAGGCGCTCGTGGTGCATAGCACCGGAGGTCGACGCGCCAGGACGACAGGGTGGACCTTGGACCGCGACTCTATGGCCTGAAGGGGCGACACACCACAAGTAGGTGGGTTGGGGCAACGGTAGGAAGACCTCGGGGTTGCAACGTCGACCGCGTGTCGCGGCACTACGGCCCGAAGGGGTGGCGCAGCAGTGGAGCGCCGGTCGGTACTGCAACCTCGACGATGGCCTCGGGCGGGGGCGGGGACCGCGTGCCGCGGCACTACAGCCCGAAGCGGCGTTGTAGCGGCGTTTCACGGATCGCAGGGACCGCATGCTGTGGCGCGACAGCCCGAAGATGCAGTGCAGCGGCGGCTCGCGGGTCCGGGCAGCCGCCGAGAGAACCACTAGCCGGTGGTGACAGCCTGACGGGTGGTCGGTCGCTACGGGGGTAGCCGTCGGGAGGTTCTCGGGGCGTCGCCGTGGACTGCTTGTAACAGCGGGACGATTTGAACCGCCGTCCGCGGGAGCGGTGCTACCTCTTGAGCATGTGTTGATTTTCCCTTGAAGAGGAAAGGGTGATGCGACAAAGTAGCCTAAGTATTTCCCTCGGTTTTGAGAACCAAGGTATCAATCCAGTAGGAGAAAACGCACAAGTCACCGAATACCTGCACAAACAATCAACAACTTGCACCTAACGCGACTAAGGGGTTGTCAATCCCTTCACGATCACTTGCAAAAGTGAGATCTGATAGAGATAGATAAACGGTAAAGTAAATAGTTTTAGTATTTTTGGTTTATAGATTGGAAAGTAAAGATTGCAAAATAATAGATCAGAAACTAGTAAGATGTAAACAAGATTCAATATAATGGAAAAGAGACCCGGGGGGCATAGGTTTCACTAGTGGCTTCTCTCAAGATAGCAAATATTATGGTAGGTGAACAAATTACTGCCGAGCAATTGATAGAAAAGCGCATAGTTATGATGATATCTAAGGCAATGATCATGAACATAGCGATCACGTCCGTGTCAAGTGGACCGACTCCTTCCTACATCTACTGCTATTACTCCACACATCGAGCGCTATCTAGCATGCATCTAGAGTATTAAGTTCATAAGGAACGGAGTAACGCATTAAGGAAGATGACATGATGTAGAGGAATTAACTCGAGCAATATGATGAAAAACCCATCTTTTTACCCTCGATGGCAACAATACAATACGTGCCTTGCTGCCCCTACTGTCACTGGGAAAGGACACCGCAAGATTGAACCCAAAGCTAAGCACTTCTTCCATTGCAAGAAAGATCAATCTAGTAGGCCAAACTAAACCGATAATTCTAAGGAACTTGCAAAGATATCAAATCATGCATATAAGAATTCATAGAAGAACCAAATAATATTCATAGATAATCTTGATCATAAATCCAAAATTCATCGGATCTCTACAAACACACCG
>NW_021182867.1:0-1101 GCF_002162155.2 Triticum dicoccoides | reverse complement strand
GCGCCGGCCTCCCTCGCCGGAGAGGCCTCGCCGCCCTCGCGAGAGAGAGAGAGAGAGAGAGAGAACAGAGAGAGAGAGCAGAGAGAGAGAGAGAGAGAGAGAGAGCAGAGAGAGAGAGAGTAGAGAGAGAGAGAGAGAATTTTGTGATTTTTTTAAAAATAATTGTGAACATTTTAAATAATGCATATTTTCAAATCCATGAACGTTTTTGGAATTCATTAATATTTTTTTGTTTTGATGAATTTTTTTGTGTCTAATAAAATCAATTTTTTGAAATACACGAATAATTTTTAAATTCACGAATATGTCATGAATCAGTGAAAAAATTAAATACGTGAACTATTCTGAAATCCCTAAACATTTTTTGAATACATAATATGTTTTTATTCCTGTTTTTTCCACAAAATCATCAACATTTTTTGAAAACCTTTTTTTTTGCAAAATCACAATGTTTTTGTATCCATGAACATTTTATGATTCATTTTTTTGAATTCACATACATTTTATGATTTCTCAAATATCTTTTTTCATTGCTATATTTTGATATACTGAATTGTTTTAAAGATGAAAATGAAATGAAATGAAAAAGAAAAGAAAAAAGAGTGTGGCCAGCACCCCCCGCCCTGCACATGGGCCATCCCGACCCCACATATATTCGTCTCCATCCGCATCCCTGGCCAAACCCTAGCCACTCTACTCCAAGCTCTGTTCGGACAATTTGTTTATACGGAGAGGGGCGGCGAGGGGGGCGGCGATGCGCGTGGTGTTTTTTTAGGGATCGAGAGGGGACGGCGAGGGTTATAAATGTGTTGTCCTCGCCTCCCCTCTCCGTGACGCCGTCGTCTGCCGCCCCGTCTCGCGCTCTACCGCGACACCCTCTCCCACCCCTTCCTCGCCCCCTCCTTTTGCCACCGCCCTTTCGCCACCGCCACCGCCACCGCCCCCCTTCTTCACTTAATTAATTTGTTTTTACTACATGTTTTCAGGACTGATATAATGGCGGACGATAGAGCTGACCCGATTATGGACAACTATGATCCGGACGGTGAAGCACATATGTTCGGCATCATAAACGGCGATATTCTATATGTGCCGACCGGA
>NW_021182866.1:0-1093 GCF_002162155.2 Triticum dicoccoides | reverse complement strand
ATAATTACGTAACAAAAGGATTATGAAGTAACACCGAATAAATGGGATATAGTTTTAAAACTATGTCTTCCATGACTGCACAAAAAGAATCTAAAGCTTAATCTACATAGATTCATAAGATAGCCCTTTTCTTTCATTTCCTGACCTAGAAAGGCGATCAATCCATTGTTTTCTTGTTATATCAAGTCTTCCCACTAACTCTTGGTTTGGCCAATCAGTGATAGAAATTAGGGTCAGGTGTGAGCAGTATGTCTGCTGTCAAGTCCATATCAGTGAGGGGAATTCTTTTTTATAGGGAAAAATACACTACAAATGATATTCTGTAAATTGGAGCAACAACTGTAAGGTTTAGAGGGTAAGATAAAATGCTCTTGGATGAATAATAACACACATAGTGTGTGAAAAATTTCATCGAAGTGTAATTTCCCAGGATTGTGTGGACGTAATTGGTTAACTTACTGCTGATGCTACATAGTTTTTGTTATATGGATTGTGTGAGCCTTTTATAGTACCTTGCTGCACGGCAGGCTGTTCCGCAAGTACCCTGTTTTCCTTATTACCAGTCCTTGCGGCATAAAAATGCCCAGGCGTTAGCAGCAGTAGAAGCATAATTGAAATTCACAGCAAAAAGAGGAGATGCATCCCGTGGACAAAAAAACGACATTGTCGGAGAGGCACAAGTTGTTTCACGCTATAAGCATACAGCTAGATCTATTATTGGAGCACGGATGTTAATACGAGAGAGGCACGTAATTTGAAATAGGTACAATCAACGGATATATAGAATCTCCTATAAATACTAGGTTTTGAATTTAAAGATGCTCTCATGGTTTGAATCCAGAGCGGTGTCCTATATAGTTCTCGCATGCACAGTACATTTTAGGCAAATTTCTTGCGAGCAGATTTCTGTGACGGGTAAGGGTAGCATCCTATTGCATGCGTGCCTACCATATTTCAATTTTGCTAGAAAAGTCTAGACAGACTTTTGGGAAACACGGTTTTGTCTGGCGGTTAGGGTTCATGTCCGTCAAAAAGGGGGGAAATCGCTTTGATCGACCTATGGTAATGGAATGTAATGGGTTGATATTTTTTT
>NW_021182865.1:0-1454 GCF_002162155.2 Triticum dicoccoides | reverse complement strand
AACCAGTGATGCTAGAGACACCCGCTGGCCGTCACTTCTGTTTTTTGAGTGAGCCAGGGCAGCCGGACACCACCGACCCATCAGAATAGGTTGGTCGACCCAAATTTCGGTTCTGATGCTTGTAAGACATTACCATGGATGCACATTTGTGAGCATAGTTAGTCTCATGTTTAGTGAATTATGCAATGTATTGATCAAAAGTCCCCTTTCTTCTTACTCAAAATAGAAACGAGGCCGAATGTCCAATTTATTTTTCTTTGAACCAATAAAATCTAGATATTCCAATAACAAGTTAAAAGTGTTTCTACCACTAAATGATGATATTTGAAAAGTCAATGTTGTGTTACTACTCTCTAGTGTCTATTGGATCAAACATGATGCTAAATGATGCTATTTGAAAAGGCGATGGAATTGGAAGACAACGGAAGACGAGAGCGCGAGAGGAAACTTCTTGTTCTGGGCGAGGCAAATATTACCTCCTATTGCATTTTCATTATTTGTTTCTCATGTAATGTTTTCTTATCTCTAACATTATTCGTTCCCAACATATTTATTTTTCTTCCATTTTTAGTTTTCTGAAAATAAAAAGAAATGTTTCTAATTCCAGATCAAGCAAGACTATACACGTAGAAATAATGATGCATGATAAGATGATCCCAAACGAATGCATATAGTTTCGTCCCTAATGAATATGGGTCAAAAGAAGATTTTGCTAGCCTGGTGGGAGCTAGATTGGACTAACTGACAACTGACTGACTAACTACCTTTCGTAGGTTACAATTGTTATTTACAACAAGCTAGACAGAGCACTGATCAGATGATGGTAACAATGGTCATGCATGTTCCTAGATGACAAGTGCCGCGACATCGTTACGCTCTTCATCTGAAAGTTGTTGGGGGATCTCCTTGAGACTAGAGTACCGTGCGTCCACCACACCTAAAATTAGAGGATGTTTTCGTCAGCGAGCAAAAGCAAGCTTCAAGATGTTCTCCATAAACTGAATTCGAGGCTGGAAGAAAACATTCACTAGCTATATTTGAGAATGGGGACTCGCTTTAGTATGCACAGTTGATACGTCTCCAATGTATCTATAATTTATGAAGTATTCATGCTATCATATTATCTATTTTGGATGTTTAATGGGCTTTATTATGCACTTTTATATTATTTTTGGGACTAACCTATTAACCGGAGGCCCATCCCATATTGTTGTTTTTTGCCTATTTCGGTGTTTCGCAGAAAAGGAATATCCAATGGAGTCCAAACGGAATGAAACCTTTGGGAGAGTTATTTTTGGAATGGAAGCAATCCAGGAGACTTGGAGTAGACGTCAGGGAAGCTTCAAGGAAGCCATGAGGGTCCAGGGCTCGCCCTACCCCCTGGGCGCGCCCCCACCCTCCTGGGCCCGTCGTGGCTCCCCTGACCGACTTCTTTCGCATATATATATATATAT
>NW_021182864.1:0-1001 GCF_002162155.2 Triticum dicoccoides | reverse complement strand
GGCTGTAAATGCTCAGAAAAGATTTGAGACATTCACAAAAATGGTGGCATAACCACTCAGAAGCACAATATCAAGGTTTCGAGATCAACAATTAACATACGGAAGTAGTAGGAACTGAACTCAAGCGTAAATCCAACAATCTTATAAGTCTACGGATTAGTAACACGTGATCCTGATAGAAAGAAGAGATAGCCTAGTTCTTAATCCCCGCAGGAAAGATAAGATGACTCAGATCAGAAGGCATAAGGTATAAGAAGTAAAAAGAGCCTTACGTTCCATCCCACAATCAATTCCCCTACATATAACTAAAGAATTTCTAGACTCAACATCGACCAGTTTGGCTTGGTAATCCTACAGGCAGTCAAGCTCTGATACCAACGCTGTCAGGACCCCGACTCGATGTCACATTGATCTAGCCGGTAACACCTCATATCACTTTGCGGCCTCACGCACGGTATCCCCACGGGTGTCGCCTTACCTTTGCTCGGGACCGTTTGCGCCTTTTGGCTCACGTATATGATAGTGTCGCTAGCATCCATATGATAAGGGGCCCGGGCTGACATGACTAGTCGTAAACCCAAAGTGGCACAGACTTACAGGGACAGGCATCCATGACCCAGCTTCGAACGTGTCGGTCATCAGCAAGTGGGTCCGGGCTGTAGCACTGGGCTAGCAGGACTCCGGTAAACCGGGCTGTAGCGGGCTAACAGGACTCCGGTACTCAAAGCGTGACATTTCCCCGAAGGGACAGACACAGGAACGAAGAAGGACACATGCCGGCCAGCCTAAGTGTTCCGGAGCAGTAGCAAGCTACCATGGCTCGGTGGAAACACTAGGAGACATTTCCCGGTAAGAGAGGCTACTAAAGATAAACAACTAGATGGTCAGATCCCACACATACCAAGCATTTCAATAGCATACACACAATATGCTCGATATGTGCAAATACAACATGGCATCACAACATGACTCTACGACTCAAGTAATTTATTCAATAGGCT
>NW_021182863.1:0-1714 GCF_002162155.2 Triticum dicoccoides | reverse complement strand
CGCCGCTCGCCAAACCACGGCCACCGGGCCTCCCTCGCTCCCCCGACTAGCCCAGAGGCTCCGCCTCGACCCCCTCTTTCTCTCCACCGAGCCACGAGGCCCTGGACGCGCTGCAACGCCGCCACCATCGTCGTTTCCGTCGCCGGCCACCGAAGCTCACCGCCGTCGATTCGCGACGTCTGGCGCGTCTCCGAGCCCACCGAGCCACCCTGCCGCCTCCCTGTGAGCTTGCCGTCATTTCCCCTCACTTCTCTCTCTCGCGCGCGCTCTGTAGCCGCCGCCCCACGAGCACCCGAAGCCGCCGTCCGCCATGGCCGGTGAGCTTCGTGCTCCCGGGCTCCTCCACCTGCGCTCGTTGCCTTCGAGTGCCCCTGACGACCCCAGTAATCCGTAGAGGCCCTCCGCTGACCTCGCCGTGCCGTGTAACGCCGAACCCGAGCACGCCCGAGCTCCGGCCGCCGCTGCCGAGCTCGGGGCCGTCGTCTCCGGCCGCCCTAGCTGCTGCTGCTTGCTGAAACGGGCGTGGGTGAGCTCCAGCTCTCCGTAGCCGCTCTCCTCCGTCCATTTGGACGCCGGAGGAGTGAGCCCGAGCCCTCCGCCGCGCCTGTTGCCACCGGCGACGAGCCGCCGGCGGGTTAGGCCCCGCTGACCAGGGGTTTGACCCCCCTGGGTCGATGACAGGTGGGGCCAGCCCCCCTGCTAATTAGTTTAGTCTATTTTAACTAATTACCCCCTCTGCTGACACTGACATGCGGGCCCAGGCTCTAATTAAATTAGGTTAGTTAGTTAGTCACTGACGTGTGGACCCCACACGTCAGGTTTGACTCTGGGCGACCCAGTTGACCTGCTGACGTCATGATGATGTCAGGCTGACGCAATAAGTATTTCTGGATTTATAAATAATCAGGAAATTCCAGAAAATGCTTAAAACTTCAATAAATCATAGAAAATTAACCGTAACTCCAAATGAAATAAATTATATATGAAAAATTATCAGAAAAATTCAAGGAATCCATCTGTACCATTTTCATGCATGTTAGAACAACTTATAGGTGCTGTTTAGCACAAATCAATTAAATGGCATTTGAATAATCACATATGGAGTTTAAATTTGAATCTTGTATTCAAACCAACTTCATTTAATCTGTTGCTAGTTGCATTAGCTCAAAACACATTCATTTTGCCATGTCATGATCATGCATCATATTGTGCATTGCATTGATTGTGTTCCTTTCTGTGTTGCCGGTATTTGTCCCCTCTCGATAGACGTGATACCGATGATATGATCGTTGACACTGATGAAGACTCAATGTTATCTTCAGAAGTGCCAGGCAAGCAAAACCCCTTTGTTCATTCCGATACAATCCTACTCTCTCGCTCCTGCTCTCTTTTACTGCATTAGGACAACAACGACATATTTGATACTTGCTGCGGTAGCTGAACCCCTTTATCCTTTGCATGACCTGTCATTGCCACAGTAAATAGATGAAACCCACTAGCATGAGTAGGAGTTGTTTGAGCCCTGTTGTGCCTACTCATTCATGTTTGTTTGTCATGCCTGCTACTGCTTAGAGTCGAGTCAGGTCTGATTCATCGGGGATGAATCAGAGGCGTGTGAACATGTCCTACTGTGTGTGAGCTAAGTGTGTGAACACGATTTGGTAAAGGTAGCGGTGAGAGGCCATGTAGGAGTACATGGTGGGTTGTCTCATTG
>NW_021182862.1:0-1521 GCF_002162155.2 Triticum dicoccoides | reverse complement strand
ACACAGCAGTTTGAAACGCGTTGTCTTAATGCAGTAAAAGAGAGCAGGAGCGAGAACATGGGATTGTATCGATATGATCAAATGGTTGGTTGCTTGCCTGATGGTTCGATGCACGGATACGGTTCTTCGTTAGGGTAATCACGGTACTCCTCGGGGACAGAACCTGTCGCAAAGGGCATCGATACACAAGCATCACCAAACAATGTGCAACAATATGATGCATGCATGAAACATGGCAATATGAGTGTATTGGGCTAATGCAACTAAAGCTAGAAGGGTTTGAACAAATTTGAATCAAAGATTCAAATTCCAAATTCAAATATGGCCTTTTTAAGTGCCTTTTCTTGTTCTGCTTAAAACATCAATTTAACTTGTTTGATCATGCATGAAAATAGTACAGATGGATAGATTGGATTTTTCTGATCATTTTTCATATATAATTTGTCCAATTTGGAGTTACAGAATAAAAGTTATGAATTTTTCAAGTTTAAATAATATTCTGGAATTTCCTGATTTAATTTAAATCCAGAAAATCAATTACTGCGTCAGCCTGACGTCAGTGTGACGTCAGCAGGTCAACGGAACTGGTCCAGGTCAAACCTGACAGTGGGTCCCGCATGTCAGGGTGATTATTTTAATTAAAACTTAATTAAAACTAATCATGTTTAATTAACAGGGCTGGGCCCCACCTGTCATTGACTCAGGGGAGTCAACCAGGGCCCACCCGTGGTCAAAGTGGATGTCGGCTGCCGGCGTTTAGTCGCCGGCGAGCCCGACGCGGCGGCGGAAGTGGTTTTGGTCATTTCGGCCACCAGAGGGGCCGCGGAGACCACCGGAGTGGAGCTGAGGCCAACCCGCAGCTCTTGGCGGAGCCCGTTGGGGTCGGGGTGGCCGGAGTCGACGGCGGCGAGCTCGGCTGCGGCCGCCGGGGTTCGGTCGTGCACGGGAACGGTGCTGGAGCTCGAAGTCGAGCAAAGCGAGGCGCTAGGAATGCTCTACGGGGTCTTGCGAACTCGTTGGACTCGCCGGGGTGACCAAATGGTCACCGGAGCTGCGTCGACAGCGAGCTCGGCGACGGCGGAGGTTCGGCCGTGGTGGGGAGGTGGCTACGGTGAGGGAACGAGGGGAAGGAGAGGGGGAAACGGTGGCGTAGCTCACCGCGGTTGCAGTGGCGTCGAAGCGGGCTCGGGGACGCGCTGGAGACGGCGAATTCGACGGCGACGGTGGTCGGAGCCCGAAGAGGGGAACGGCGACGTGGCGGCGATGCAGGGCTTCCGGGGAGCTGTGGAGCGGTGGGGAGGAAGAGGGAGTCGAGGCGGAGCTCCTGAGCTAGTCGGGGGAGCGAGGGGTGGTCGGAGACAGCGGCTAAGGCGAACGGCGGCGACGGTGGTGTTCGGCCGGGCGAGAGAGAGAGCGAGGGAGAGGAGGGGAGAGCCGGGGGAGAGTGAGAGAGAGCAGGGGGGAGGGCGTGGCGTCGTCCAGGGCGTCGAGCGAGGAGGGGAGGCCAGGCAAGCAGGCGAG
>NW_021182861.1:0-2318 GCF_002162155.2 Triticum dicoccoides | reverse complement strand
AGGAAGGCGTGTCATATTCACACGTATCATGTGTAAGCTAAGCAGATGCAGTTTACACTAATTAGAAGCAATAACAGCTAGACACCATATGCAACATGCAACCAGATATCACACTGCCAAGTTAGAGCAAGCACCTTGGATGGTGGAGTAGGGGAGCGAGGACTTGGAACCAAGGTTGTCAGAATCGCGATTCTGTTGTACGATTCTACGACTTTACGATCCAAACTAACCCCTCTGATTCTACGATTTTGGTTCATAGAATCTATGTTTTTACGATCCTGATAGTGAAGATTCTTTGATTTGCGATCCTGCCATTGGAGCTCTGATTCGATTCAGAATCGCGATTCTGACAACCTTGCTTGGAACTTGTAATGCACTAGCAGTACGAGGAGAATCTGTACAGACGCTCTGTTTACGTTGCTGTAGAGGACCACCATCATCGCCTTCCTTCCTCTTTTTTGATTTTGCCTTGTCAAGTCAAACCCACAAGAAAAAGGAATAAAATTTGCTCTTCAGAACTTATTGATGCATGATACCGACGAACACTACTTCCATGTAAGGCAGCCGCATGATAAGAGGACAGAATATGTATGAAAAACAAGACGGCATGACATATTGACATGTATGATGTATAAAGTGTAAACTAAGCACAAGGTGTTTGAACTAGTTAGAAGCAATGCAAGCTAGAAACCATATGAAAGATGAAACCTATATCACTTTGTCAAATTAAAAGGGTGGCCTCATAAATGTATTTGATCAAATTAGAAGCAATACATGGCTACAGGCTAGAAATCATATGCAATATGCAACGAATAAAGGTGTCTCATCGTAAGTGATTTATGCAGGATGCAGAAGAGAGGTAGTTTCATATACGAACATGGTTAACAGATAGATGTATTATGTACCAAAAATAGGAAGACATGTCATATTCACAGGTATAATGTGTAAACTAAGCAGATGCAATTTACCCTAATTAGAAGCACTAGTCGTCAACCCGTGCAACTGCACGGGCTAGAATTTGAAAGTCTTGGTTAAACTTTCTTTGTCTTAATGTGCAAATTTAAAATGACTTTACTTTTACTTTTAGAAAGGTCACACATAGAAAAACATAATGTGAACCACATTTGAATGCCATATTCTGCTACCCACGAAGAGTTTAGCATGTCATATTTAACATTTCCAAAGGTTATTTGTATTTCTTTTTTCTCTCCATCTACCATTTATTAAAAGATCATCACTTGGTATATAGCCGCCTTACTAATTTAGTGAATGTAAGTTTAACATATGATTTATCTCGATCATAGTTAGTGCAATATCATTAATTATTTGAATAAACTTAGATAACTGTTAATTTATGAAGAACATTATAAGGATCAATTGTTGTTTAAAAACAACGATATGCCTTCTTTGTTTCCTTAATCATGAAGACAGCACGGGCTAGAACTTTTACTATTGGTTTTATGCAAATATTGTTTAAATTAGAAATGTCAGACAAAAATATATTTTTGTACATTGTTAAAAACATGACATACAAAAAGAGACAAAAGGAGTCATATCCCCTGGACTATTATGTGAGTATATTATGAAATAATTTCGAAGAAAAGGTAGAATGCACACGGTGCCACTGACAATAGTAATGCAATATATCTATCGAATTGACGCTGGTCTGGTATATTAATAATATCTTATATGATCTTGTATATTTGTAAAAAAGAGAATACGTTTAAATCTGAACTTTACTAAAATCAGGCAGGAACATATATAGGCGATTATTCAATTTTGTCATTTGGTAATAAAAATTGCTTTCAAACAATATTATTGTGTAGTTCTGTAGATAACTTATCTGAGATGAATTTTTAGACTTTTTGTTCTTTCTTACTCGATGTTTTTATTGTTATCGTCTTTTAAGATTAACATTTGAATTCTTTATTAAAGATTTTATGATTGAAATCTTATTATTTTTGCAATGGAAATATGTATACGACTTTTGTCTGTATTAGATTTTACTTATTCGCGCATGATACTCGGAAAACATTATTTATGGTATTTCTATTTGATGTTTGTTTGTGAAGTTTTTTTTCGTCGTTCTTATAGGGCCAAGGCGAACATAAAAAGATATAGACATAAAGGAAAGCAATTATTATTTATTATAGTTAAATAAGCATGTAAATAGTGATGTTTATTTTTCTTGCATATTTAACATGTCAGCTATTTATAATTACTTAAATCAACAAAATTAGAACTTTCTAACTCCAATTTGAAAAGATATCTTTTAGTGCGAGTAATTTTTTTAATGTTTAATATAACAGTTTTTTTTT
>NW_021182860.1:0-934 GCF_002162155.2 Triticum dicoccoides | reverse complement strand
GCGCACAGAACGTTCCTTCACAACTCCCTTGGTATGGAACAAATTGTGCCTCTGATTTTGCTCAGCTTGTGTGACCTGCACACTCAAAACACGTTGAGCAACTAAACATTCATACCTGTCAGCGTCTTCAGGAGCCATGTATTGCGTCTCATGATCAGAATCATCTCCACCATGTTCTTCACGTGTAATAAGAGCCAAAGTCTCCTCATCATAGTCACTAGCAGACTCATATCCACCATCCGCGGTAGCAATCATCACACGCGGAGATTTGCATTCTCTCGCATAATGACCTCCTCCCTTACAACGACGACAAATAATATCACTTGTGTGCCCTGTTGATGCCATGGAAGAAGAAGAACGCTGTGCAGGCCCCGCAGGTGCGCTCTTGGCAGATAATGGTGGTTGTTCCTGTTTTCTTGTATCACGGCTGGAGGTGGCACCGGATAGAGGTGCTGGTGCAGTTGAAGTAGAAGATGCACGTGGTGTCTGATGAGGACATCAATACAATTGTTACACCCACAGCCCCTGCTGCTATACATACTGGACCAATTACTAGAGCTCGTGCACGCCAACTAAATTACCAGGTACTTTCGTTTCTTGGTAATGATTCTAATGTTCATGAGAATATGATGCTGCCTAAATTGGATACATTTGTTTTGCTTACAAATGAAGGGCCTAGCTTGGAGAAGGATGAACATTGGAGCAAGAACAAGCATGGAGATGATGGCATGCGCAAGGGGAACAAGAACGGAGTTACAAGTGATGATTTCAGGACTTTGAAGCCACCATAATGGGTGCATGAAGCCTTGGACGAAATATACAAGATGCCACTTCCTAAATTTCGTCCCGAGGCTATTTTAGGTGCTGCGTCACCTTATTATTGGGCCAGGCCCATGTAATTTCGAAATACATAAGTATAGGCTATTTTTAGAGT
>NW_021182859.1:0-835 GCF_002162155.2 Triticum dicoccoides | reverse complement strand
GGGACCCCCAAAACTAAGTAATAGTCCAAGAAACGGGCCAGAATCAGCCCAAACTGTGATTGTTGATGACCTACACTTCAGCGCACCTTGGGGTTCAACAACCATGAAAATCGCTTTGGGACCCCAAAACGGTGAGTAGTATTCCACGAAACGGGTCAGAATCGACAAAAACCGCGAGTGTTGATAACCGACAGGTAAGCGCACCCCGCGGCTCGTTAACCGTGGAAACCACTCCGGGACCCCAAAACAGTGAGTAATAGTCCACGAAACGGGCCAGAATCGGCCAAAACTGTGAGTGTTGATGACCGACACGTAAGCGCACCTTGGGGTTCAACAACTATGGAAATCACTTCGGGACGCCAAAACGGTGAGTAAAAGTCCACCAAACGCGTCAGAATTGGCCAAAATTGTGAGTGTTCATGATAGACACGTGAACGCACCCCGGGGTTTGTAAATCATGGAAATTACTCCGGGACCCCCAAAACTAAGTAATAGTCCAAGAAACGGGCCAGAATCAGCCCAAACTGTGATTGTTCATGACCTACACTTCAGCGCACCTTGGGGTTCAACAACCATGAAAATCGCTTTGGGACCCCAAAACGGTGAGTAGTATTCCACGAAATGGGTCAGAATCGACAAAAACCGCGAGTGTTGATAACCGACAGGTAAGCGCAACCCGGGGTTCGTTATTCGTGGAAATCACTCCGGGGCCCCAAAACAGTGAGTAATAGTCCACGAAACGGGCTAGAATCGGCCAAAACTGTGATTGTTGATGACCGACACGTATGTGCACCCTGGGGTTCAACAACCATGGAAATCGCTCTGGGACCCCAAA
>NW_021182858.1:0-1551 GCF_002162155.2 Triticum dicoccoides | reverse complement strand
TGTTTGGTGATATTTAGATTGTGTTAGTAAGTACTATAATTGAACTAGCTAGTTAGAAAAATATAATTACTATTTTATTTAGATTTTTTTGGTAATATAATTAGTTAGAAAAAATATGAGTTAGTTAGAAATATACTAGTTTATTTTTAGTAAGTACTATATAGTAAGTGCTACTTTGTTTTTAGTAAGTACTACTTTATTTATTTATAGTAATAAGTGCTTAGTATAGTTGAACTAGATAGTTGATTTAATTAATAAAACTACTTTATTTAACTATATATAGAAGTAGTTTGTAGTAAGTGCTACTTTATTTATTTATAGTAATTGCTACTTTATCTATTTATAGTAAGTACTACTTTATTTATTTATAGTAAATGCTTAGTATAGTAGTTGAACTAGATATATAGTTGATTTAATTAATAAAACTACTTTATTTAACTATATATAGAAGTAGTTCCCGCATCGACGTCGGCGATGCCTATCCCGCATCCTCGTCATCGTCGACTCGGCGGTGGAGGCTTGCTTGATCAGGGCCATGTTCGGGACTGGGCTCCGCCGGGCTGGTATTGGGAGGTGCTACCTTTCGGGGGACGTAGGTTGGTGAGGAGGCAGCCCGTTGTTGACCCGATCCTTGTTTGGTGGCGGTCGCGTGGGCCAGTGACGGTGCCGAGGCTTCCGGACACCGCGGAGGTGGTACGTCACCGTGTCAGCGAGGAGGACGAGCACGTCCTTCGCTATATGGTTGCATTGGAGGGCAGGTTCGACAATACCTGGCAGGTTCTTCAGGGATCTCACTGGAGCTATGATCCTGTGATGGTTCCTTATCTTTGGGTGTCCACCGCCCGCGTCGATACCCGTCGGGCGCTACGGTTCTAGTTGTATTAGTGATGCTATATTAGTGATAATATTCGACGATGTACGAACACCAAGAGATGATGTACTTTTGCTTATAATTATTGAATGCATGCTAATTTGAATAGTACTTTATTTTATGATTTGGTTTTGCTTATTTTATGATTTGGTTTTCCTTATAATTGAATGCTCATATTGGATAAGTTCTCCTTCATTTGAATTATGAACATAGGCCGGAAATGTCGTACTCGGACGACGAAAACCGCCCGGGGGAAACCCTCAACATTATGGTCAATACGTGCCAGTAGTGCACGTGTTGAACTACGGTAACTACCATGGAGATACCCTGGTAAGATTTTTTACTATTACGACATCCGTGCATCTTTTTGCATACTTCTAAAACTAGTACATCATTGCTAACTACGAAGTTATTACTATATTTTTCAACAGAGAATCCCAGAGGATTGTGTGCCTCATTTGATGTAATCAGAATGGCAGCCTTCATGTTTTGAACATATATCCAGGTCATCCTACGAATCTCAACTGTCCATACCGGATTTCTAAAAGAAGTGGAGACATGACAATCAAAGAATGGAAAAAATGTATGGATAGTCGTAAGGAGCTTCTTGGAAGCAAAAGGAAGCGAGGCGCAAGAATTGGAGACAGGATGATCTCCATTCTTCATAATGGAGAGTCAGT
>NW_021182857.1:0-1207 GCF_002162155.2 Triticum dicoccoides | reverse complement strand
CAGTTCCGCTTCCAGTGACCCTTCCCCTTGCAATAAAAGCACTCAGTCTCAGGCTTGGGTCCATTCTTTGACTTCTTCCCGGTAACTGGCTTACCAGGCGCGGCAACATCTTTGCCGTCCTTCTTGAAGTTCTTCTTACCCTTGCCCTTCTTGAACTTAGTGGTCTTATTGACCATCAACACTTGATGTTCTTTCTTGATTTCAGCCTCTGCTGACTTCAGCATCGAGAACACTTCAGGAATGGTCTTTTCCATCCCCTGCATGTTGTAGTTCATCACAAAGCTCTTGTAGCTTGGTGGGAGCGACTGGAGGATTCTGTCAATGACCGCCTCATCTGGGAGGTTAATGTTCAGCTGGGTCATACGGTTGTGCAACCCAGACATCTTCAGGATGTGCTCACTGACAGAACTGTTTTCCTCCATCTTACAACTGTAGAACCTGTCGGAGACATCATATCTCTCGACCCGGGCATGAGCTTGAAAAACTAGTTTCAGCTCTTCGAAAATCTCATATGCTCCGTGGTGCTCAAAACGCTTTTGGAGCCCCGGTTCTAAGCTGTAAAGCATGCCGCACTAAACGAGGGAGTAATCATCAGCACGAGACTGCCAAGCATTCATAATGTCTTGGTTCTCTGGGACGGGAGCGTCACCTAGTGGTCCTTCTAGGACATATTGTTTCCTGGCAGCTATGAGGATGATCCTTAGGTTCCGGACCCAGTCCGTATAGTTGCTGCCATCATCTTTCAGCTTGCTTTTCTCTAGGAACGCGTTGAAGTTCATGTTGACATTAGCGTTGGCCATTGATCTACAAGACATATTTGCAAAGGTTTTAGACTAAGTTCATGATAATAAAGTTCTAATCAAATTATGAACTCCCACTTAGATTAGACATCCCTCTAGTCATCTAAGTGTTACACGATCCGAGTCGACTAGCCCGTGTCCGATCATCACGTGAGACGGACTAGTCATCGTCGGTGAACATTCTCATGTTGATCGTATCTTCCATACGACTCGTGTTCGACCTTTCGGTCTCCGTGTTCCGAGGCCATGTCTGCACATGCTAGGCTCGTCAAGTTAACCCTAAGTGTTTTCGCTGTGTAAAACTGTCTTACACCCGTTGTATGTGAACGTAAGAATCCATCACACCCGATCATCACGTGGTGCTTAGAAGCGACGAACTGTAGCAACGGTGCACAGTTAGGGGAGAA
>NW_021182856.1:0-1374 GCF_002162155.2 Triticum dicoccoides | reverse complement strand
ACCGGCATGCCTTTCGGGTTGAAGAATGCTGGTGCGACATATCAGCATGCCATGACATGTGTCCTTGGCGATCTGACCCACCCTACGACGAAATGATACCCCCTACGATGCCTCTGCAGATGAAGGGGAGGAGCCCGACGGTGGAGCACGAGTCAACTGCCATGCCACGTCGGTCTCATCGAACGACGACTCCGACACTTCGCCCATCGTTCCTCATCAACAACTCCCCGACAACGGCGAGCCAAGTGATGGTGAGGAGTTCATCTCCACACCAGCACCCCAAGAACTCGAAGATGGGGGGCAGCCAACCATCGACGAGCTTGTCCAGATCAACCTTGGGACTGAAGACAATCCGCGCCCCACTTTTGTTAGCGCCACGCTGACGGAAGAGGAGCGAGAAGAGTACCAAAGCTTCTTGATGGAGTACCGAGATTGCTTTGCCTGGAACTAGAAGGAGATGTCGGGGTTGGACCCTCGTGTCGCCACCCACAAGCTGGCGATTGACCCACAATTCCGTCCTGTCAAGCAGCAACCGCGACGCTTGCGTCCGGAACTCGAAGGTGATGTCATCGCTGAGGTAGACAAACTAATCGCTGCAGGTTTCATCAAGGAGATCAAGTATCCACGGTGGCTCGCCAACATCGTCCCGGTGGAGAAGAAGAATGGGCAGATACGAATCTGCCAGGACTTCCGCGACTTGAATCGAGCCTGCCCTAAAGATGACTTTCCCTTGCCGATCCCGGAGATAGTCGTCGACTCCACCACCGGACACGGCGCACTATCCTTCATGGATGGTTCATCGGGCTACAACCAGATCAAGATGGATCCAGATGATGCCATTGACACCGCTTTCAGGACCCCGAAGGGCAACTTCTACTACATCGTCATGCCGTTCGGATTGAAGAACGCCGGCGCAACATACCAGTGTGCCATGACGTGTATTCTTGGTGATTTAATCCACCATTCGGTGGAGTGCTACGTCGACGACATGGTGGTCAAGACCAAAGAACGCGAGCATCATCTAGAAGATCTTCGAGTGGTCTTTGAGCGGCTACGACAACATCAACTCAAGATGAACCCGTTGAAGTGTGCCTTCGGTGTTCAGTCGGGCCTCTTCCTCGGCTTTGTCGTTCGTCATCGAGGCATAGAGATCGAGCCTAAGAAGATCAAGGCCATCATCGACATGCCACCACCCCAAGATCTCAAGGAGTTGAGGTCATTGCAGGGGAAGCTAGCGTACATCCGACGCTTCATCTCCAACCTCTCCGGACGCATCCAACCTTTCTCGAGCCTCATGAAGAAAGGAGCTCCGTTCGTGTGGGATGAGGGATGCCAACGCGGCTTTGATGATATCAAAAGGTACCTCCTTAATCC
>NW_021182855.1:6943-7678 GCF_002162155.2 Triticum dicoccoides | reverse complement strand
TTACGCTAAGACAGGGTGGCAGTGGTGTCCCGTGCTCGTCTCCGTGTCCCTCGTCGCTACCGCGACGACGTCCGCCTCGACTCGTGTTACGCTAAGACAGGGTGGCAGTGGTGTCACGTGCTCGTCTCCGCGTCCGTCGTCGCTACCGTGACGACGTCCGCCTTGACTCGCGTTACGCTAAGACAGGGTGGCAGTGGTGTCACGTGCTCGTCTCAGCGTCCGTCGTCGCTACCGCGACGACATCCGCCTCGACTCGCGTTATGCTAAGACAGGGTGGCAGTGGTGTCACGTGCTCGTGTCGGTGTCCGTCGTCGCTACCGCGACGACGTCCGCCTTGACTCGCTTTACGTTAAGACAGGGTGGGAGTGGTGTCACGTGCTCGTCTCGGCGTCCCTCGTCGCTACCGCGACGACGTCCGCCTCGACTCGCGTTACGTTAAGACAGGGTGGCAGTGATGTCACGTGCTCGTCTCGGCGTTCGTCGTCGCTACCGCGACTACGTCTGCCTCGACTCGCGTTACGCTAAGACAGGGTGGCAGTGGTGTCACGTGCTCGTCTCGGCGTCCGCCGTCGCTACCGCGACGACGTCCGCCTCGACTCGCGTTATGCTAAGACAGGGTGGCAGTGATGTCACGTGCTCGTCTCGGCGTCCGTCGTCGCTACCACGACGACGTCCGCCTCGACTCGCGTTACGCTAAGACAGGGTGGCAGTGGTGTCACGTGCTCGTCTCGGCGT
>NW_021182855.1:6029-6869 GCF_002162155.2 Triticum dicoccoides | reverse complement strand
CTCGGCGTCCGTCGTCGCTACAGCGACGACGTCCGCCTCGACTCGCGTTACGCTAAGAAAGGGTGGGAGTGGTGTCACGTGCTCGTCTCGGCGTCCGTCGTCGCTACCGCGACGACGTCCACCTCGACTCGCGTTACGCTAAGACAGGGTGGCAGTGGTGTCACGTGCTCGTCTCGGCGTCCGTTGTTGCTATCGCGACGACGTCCGCCTCGACTCGCGTTACGCTAAGACAGGGTGGCAGTGGAGTCACGTGCTCGTCTCGGCGTCTGTCGTCGCTACCACGACGACGTCCGCCTCGACTCGCGTAACCGTAAGATAGACAGGGTAGGAATGGTGTCACGTGCTCGTCTCGGCGTCCATTGTCGCTACCGCGACGACGTCCGCCTCGACTCGCGTTACGCTAAGACAGGTTGGCAGTGGTGTCACGTGCTCGTCTCGGCGTCCGTCGTCGCTATCACGACGACGTCCGCCTCGACTCGCGTTACGCTAAGACAGGGCGGGAATGGTGTCACATGCTCGTCTCGGCGTCCATCGTCGCTACCACGACCACGTCCGCCTCGACTCGCGTAACGCTAAGATAGGGTGGGAATGGTGTCACGTGCTCGTCTCAGCGTCCGTCGTCGCTACCGCGACGACGTCCTCCTCGACTCGCGTTACGCTAAGACAGGGTGGGAGTGGTGTCACGTACTCGTCTCGGCGTCCGTCGTTGCTACCGCGACGACGTCCGCCTCGACTCGCGTTACGCTAAGACAGGGTGGGAGTGGTGTCACTTGCTCGTCTCGGCGTCCGTCGTCGCTACCATGACGACGTCCGCCTCGACTCGCGTTAGGCTAAGATAGG
>NW_021182855.1:5672-6019 GCF_002162155.2 Triticum dicoccoides | reverse complement strand
GACGTCCGCCTCGACTCGCGTTACGCTAAGACGGGGTGGGAATGGTGTCACGTGCTCGTCTCGGCGTCCATCGTCGCTACCACGACCACGTCCGCCTCGACTCGCGTAACGCTAAGATAGGGTGGGAATGGTGTCACGTGCTCATCTCAGTGTCCGTCGTCGCTACCGCGACGACGTCCTCCTCGACTCGCGTTACGCTAAGACAGGGTGGGAGTGGTGTCACGTGCTCGTCTCGGCGTCCGTCGTCGCTACCGCGACGACGTCCGCCTCGACTCGCGTTACGCTAAGACAGGGTGGGAGTGGTGTCACTTGCTCGTCTCGGCGTCCGTCGTCGCTACCGCGACGAC
>NW_021182855.1:5002-5662 GCF_002162155.2 Triticum dicoccoides | reverse complement strand
GTCCGCCTCGACTCGCGTTACGCTAAGAAAGGGTGGCAGTGGTGTCACGTGCTCATCTCGGCGTCCGTCGTCGCTACCGCGACGACGTCCGCCTCGACTCGCGTTACGCTAAGACAGGATGGGAATGGTGTCACGTGCTCGTCTCGGCGTCCATCGTCGATACCGCGAGGACGTCCGCCTCGACTCGCGTTACGCTAAGACAGGGTGGGAGTGGTGTCACGTGCTCGTCTCGGCATCCATCATCGCTACCGCGACGACGTCCGCCTCGACTCGCGTTACACTAAGACAGGTGGGAATGGTGTCACGTGCTCGTCTCGACGTCCGTCGTTGCTACCGCGACGACGTCCGCCTCGACTCGCATTACGCTAAGACAGGTTGGGAATGGTGTCACGTGCTCGTCTCGGCGTCCGTCGTGGCTACCACGACGATGTCCGCCTCGACTCGCGTTACGCTAAGACAGGGTGGCAGTGGTGTCACGTGCTCGTCTCGGCGTCCGTCGTCGCTACCGCGACGACGTCCGCCTCGACTCGCGTTACGCTAAGACAGGGTGGGAGTGGTGTCACGTGCTCGTCTCGGCGTCCGTCGTCGCTACCGCGACGACGTCCGCCTCGACTCGCGTTACGCTAAGACAGGGTGGCAGTGGTGTCACGTGCTCGTCTC
>NW_021182855.1:4337-4992 GCF_002162155.2 Triticum dicoccoides | reverse complement strand
TAAGACATGGTGGCAGTGGTGTCACGTGCTCGTCTCGGCGTCCGTCGTCGCTACCGCGACGACGTCTGCCTCGACTCACGTTACGCTAAGACAGGGTGGGAGTGGTGTCACGTGCTCGTCTCGGCGTCCGTCGTCGCTACCGCGACGACGTCCCCCTCGACTCGCGTTACGCTAAGACATGTGGCAGTGGTGTCACGTGCTCATCTCGGCGTCCGTCGTCGCTACCGCGACGACATCCACCTCGACTCGCGTTACGCTAAGACAGGGTGGGAGTGGTGTCACGTGCACATCTCGGCGTCTGTCGTCGCTACCGCGACGACGTCCGCCTCGACTCGCGTAACCGTAAGATAGAAAGGGTGGGAATGGTGTCACGTGCTCGTCTCGGCGTCCATCGTCGCTACCACGACCACGTCCGCCTCGACTCGCGTAACGCTAAGATAGGGTGGGAATGGTGTCACGTGCTCGTCTCAGCGTCCGTCGTTGCTACCGCGACGACGTCCTCCTCGACTCGCGTTACGCTAAGACAGGGTGGGAGTGGTGTCACGTGCTCGTCTCGGCGTCCGTCGTCGCTACCGCGACGACGTCCGCCTCGACTCGCGTTACGCTAAGATAGGGTGGGAGTGGTGTCAGGTGCTCGTCTCGGCGTCCGTCGTCG
>NW_021182855.1:1553-2808 GCF_002162155.2 Triticum dicoccoides | reverse complement strand
CCTCGACTCGCATTACGCTAAGACTGGGTGGGAGTGGTGTCACGTGCTCGTGTCGGTGTCCGTCGTTGCTACCGCGACGACGTCCGCCTTGACTCGCGTTACGTTAAGACAGGGTGGGAGTGGTGTCACGTGCTCGTCTCGGCGTCCATCGTCGCTACCGCGACGACGTCCGCCTCGACTCGCGTTACGTTAAGACAGGGTGGCAGTGATGTCACGTGCTCGTCTCGCCGTTCGTCGTCGCTACCGCGACGACGTCTGCCTCGACTCGCGTTACGCTAAGACATGGTGGCAGTGGTGTCACGTGCTCGTCTCGGCGTCCGTCGTCGCTACCGCGACGACGTCCGCCTCGACTCGCGTTACGCTAAGACAGGGTGGCAGTGGTGTCATGTGCTCGTCTCGGCGTCCGTCGTCGCTACCGCGACGACGTCCGCCTCGACTCGCGTTATGCTAAGACAGGGTGGCAGTGGTGTCCCGTGCTCGTCTCCGTGTCCGTCGTCGCTACCGCGACGACGTCCGCCTCGACTCGTGTTACGCTAAGACAGGGTGGCAGTGGTGTCACGTGCTCGTCTCGGCGTCCGTCGTCGCTACCGCGACGACGTCCGCCTCGACTCACGTTACGCTAAGACAGGGTGGCAGTGGTGTCACGTGCTCGTCTCGGCGTCCGTCGTCGCTACCGCGACGACGTCCGCCTCGACTCCGTTACGCTAAGACAGGGTGGGAATGGTGTCACGTGCTCGTCTCGGCGTCCGTCGTCGCTACAGCGATGACGTCCGCCTCGACTCGCGTTGCGCTAAGACAGGGTGGGAATGGTGTCACGTGCTCGTCTCGGTGTCCGTCTTCGCTACCGCGACGACGTCCGCCTCGACTCGCGTTACGCTAAAACAGGGTGGGAGTGGTGTCACGTGCTCGTCTCGGCATCCATCGTCGCTACCGCGATGACGTCCGCCTCGACTCGCGTTACGCTAAGACAGGGTGGGAATGGTATCACGTGCTCGTCTCAGCGTCCGTCGTCGCTACCGCCACGACGTCCCCCTCGACTCGCGTAACGCTAAGACAGGGTGGGAATGGTGTCACGTGCTCGTCTCGGCGTCCGTCATCTCTACCACGACGACGTCCGCATCGACTCGCGTTACGCTAAGACAGGGTGGCAGTGGTGTCATGTGCTCGTCTCGGCGTCCGTCGTCGCTACCGCGACGACGTCCGCCTCGACTCGCGTTACGCTAAGACAGGGTGGCAGTGGTGTCACGTGCTCGTG
>NW_021182855.1:0-511 GCF_002162155.2 Triticum dicoccoides | reverse complement strand
GTGTCACGTGCTCGTCTCGGCGTCCGTCGTCGCTACCGCGACGACGTCCGCCTCGACTCACGTTACGCTAAGACAGGGTGGCAGTGGTGTCACGTGCTCATCTCGGCGTCCGTCGTCGCTACCGCAATGACGTCCACCTCGACTCGCGTGACGCTAAGATAGGGTGGCAGTGGTGTCACGTGGTTGTCTCGGCGTCCGTCGTTGCTACCGCGACGACGTCCGCCTCGACTCACGTGACGCTAAGACAGGGTGGCAGTGGTGTCACGCGCTTGTCTCGATGTCCTTCGTCGCTACCGCGACGACGTCCGCCTTGACTCGCTTTACGTTAAGACAGGGTGGGACTGGTGTCAGGTGCTCGCCTCGGCGTCCATCGTCGCTACCGCGACGACGTCCGCCTCGACTCGCGTTACGTTAAGACAGGGTGGCAGTGATGTCACGTGCTCGTCTCGGCGTTCGTCGTCGCTACCGCGACTACGTCCGCCTCGACTCGCGTTACGCTAAGACAGGGTGG
>NW_021182854.1:0-1074 GCF_002162155.2 Triticum dicoccoides | reverse complement strand
GCTCCTTTGCGAGGGCAATAGCTCCAGTGTTGTCACAGAAGAGTTTGATCGGCCCCGACGCATTGGGTATGACTCCTAGGTCGGTGATGAACTCCTTCACCCAAATCGCTTCATGTGCTGCCTCCGAGGCTGCCATGTACTCCGCTTCACACGTAGATCCCGCCACGACGCTCTGCTTGCAGCTGCACCAGCTTACTGCTCCACCATTCAACATATACACGTATCCGGTTTGTGACTTAGAGTCATCCGGATCTGAGTCGAAGCTAGCGTCGACGTAACCCTTTACGACGAGCTCTTCGTCTCCTCCATAAACGAGAAACATGTCCTTTGTCCTTTTCAGGTACTTCAGGATATTCTTGACCGCTGTCCAGTGTTCCTTGCCGGGATTACTTTGGTATCTTGCTACCAAACTTATGGCAAGGTTAACATCGGGTCTGGTACACAGCATGGCATACATAATAGATCCTATGGCTGAAGCATAGGGGATGACACTCATCTCTTCTTTATCTTTTGCCGTGGTCGGTGACTGAGCTGAGCTCAGTCTCATACCTTGTAACATAGGCAAGAACCCCTTCTTGGACTGATCCATTCTGAATCTCTTCAAAATCTTATCAAGGTATGTACTTTGTGAAAGACGTATGAGGCGTCTCGATCTATCTCTATAGATCTTGATGCCTAATATATAAGCAGCTTCTCCAAGGTCCTTCATTGAAAAACACTTATTCAAGTAGGCCTTAATGCTGTCCAGAAATTCTATATTATTTCCCATCAGGAGTATGTCATCTACATATAATATGAGAAATGCTACAGAGCTCCCACTCACTTTCTTGTAAACGCAGGCTTCTCCATAAGTCTGCATAAATCCAAACGCTTTGATCATCTCATCAAAGCGAATGTTCCAACTCCGAGATGCTTGCACCAGTCCATAAATGGATCGCTGGAGCTTGCATACTTTGTTAGCGTTCTGAGGATCGACAAAACCTTCCGGCTGCATCATATACAGTTCTTCCTTAAGATGCCCGTTAAGGAATGCTGTTTTGACGTCCATCTGCCATATCTCATAATCATAGTATG
>NW_021182853.1:0-3755 GCF_002162155.2 Triticum dicoccoides | reverse complement strand
TCCATAGGGTATGTATCCAGCAACTGTGTGTCGCCCGGGGCAGAACCAACGCTGCTTCTCGGCATGGATGGGACGGTGCTATCCAATGATGGACGATCATCCGCTTGCTACTACCGCTGCTGAGACCCCCTTTCCTGGCTAAGTGAGTCGATCTGCTGCTGCTGCTGCTGCTGGAATTTGAGTGCCAAGTCCGCGTGCCTTGCTTCTAGGCCTTGAAGGTGTTCTGCGTCCTGCTTCCTCTGCTCCTCCTCCAGCTTCCTCTTCTTCTCCTCCTCCATCTTCTTTCTTGCACGGGACCTATAGTCGTCGTTCCAGTCCGAAAAGCCCTCATACTAGGGAATAACGCCCATGCCTCGTGTTCTTCCCGGGTGTTCAGGATTTCCCAGGGCGCGCGTAAGCTCGTCGTTCTCTCTGTTGGGCATGAACACCCCCGCTCGAGCTTCTTCTATTGCGTCAAGTATCTTTTGTTCGGCTCCTTTTAGACTTGCCTTCTTCGAATCCAGGCCTGCCTTCGGGTAATCCAGGCCCCCCCATGTGCATAGAACCAAGTTCTGCACCTGGGGGGGCAGCTCCTAGTAATCGGAGTGACCCCTGCATCCTCCATCTCTTGCTCAGACTTATCCCACTTAGGCATTCCCACCGCGTAGCCACCTGGACTCAGCCTATGGAACTGCGTCTTTTTTGTGGGCCTTGTTTTTTATCGACCGTTCCTTAGATATTTCTGAATCCTTCAATTTCACAAAATCGTCCTAGTGTTCTCTTTGCTTCTGCAGTGTTCCCTTGAATTCTGGAGTCTTCCTTTCTGCAGCGAGGTAGTTGGCCCATACAGTTTTCTTGTGGGTGTTGAATGCAATTGTCATGTTCTTAAGAGCAGCGCCCTTCACTTTGTCCACATCTGCTTTAGTGAAATAATCTGGTAGGGTGACATGTTCCATCAGAGAATCCCAAAGGGTTTCTTTTGCTCTGTCGTTGACCCAAGTAACTCCTGGACGTTTAGTTTTTGGCTCTTTCCATTCTTGAATGGTGAGCGGGAGTATGTCCTTCACAGGAACTCCGCACTGACGAGTCCACTTGTTTGCAATGTTCTTAGGCGATCGGGGTTCGCCACTAGGTTTGACGGAGTCGATGTTGTACTTTACACCGTCCTTCAACTTTTTGCCCGGGCCTCGCTTTGTCCTGCTGTCTGTGGAAGCAGATTTGCTCGATCCGGAGGGCTGAAAGAAGGTAGATCGATTCGTTAATATATCTTCAAATAATAGAAAACATGTGATGATGACCAGATGCCTGCTTATATAAATATACCTCGCCGATAGTCTTTGTTATTTGAAGATCGGCATTCTCTGTGTCATCATAAACATTGTTTGTGTCATCATAATCAGAATCATAGTTCATGACTTCCACAGCTCGGTCGTCGAGATCGAATATCTTTTCATCACCCTCTCTAGTATTGTTCAGAGATTGGGAGCCGCCATCTGCTTCATTCAGATCATCTAGCCTACCAGGGCTGCATATGATGTCGAACAATTCCTCTTCTCTGTCTCTGCCGGTATTGTCCGCCATAGCTTTTACTTAACTAATACAGAAGAAATATAAAACAATTTAGTATTCAAATTACAATGCATGGATGCAATCAATAAGGAAAAACTGAATCATCGTCTCGAACATAATATATAATCTCGAATACATCATCGTCTCGAATAATATATATAATCTTGAATACATCGTCTCGACTATTATATATCGAATACATCACTAGCTAGGTACCTAATAAAGATCGAGTACTACAGATGAATCTAGGGCGCCACTCGCGGTTCCTGGGGCGCGGACGGTGGACACCCAAAGAGAAGGAACCATCACATGATCATATCTCCGGTCATCTGCCCAAAGAACCTGCCAAGTAGTGGAGAACCTGACGTCGTCCATAGCAGCCATGTAGCGATGGACGTGCTCGTCTTCCTCCCTAACACGGCGATGCACCACCTCCGGTGGGGCTGGCTGCCTCTGCGCCAAATGTGGCCCACGCGAACGCCACCAAAGGAGATCAGGGTCGACGACGGGACCTGAGGCCGGGTTCCTCACTGAGGGAGTCCCGGACTAGGGGGTGTCCGGATAGCCGAACTACCATCATCGGCCGGACTCCAAGACTATGAAGATACAAGATTGAAGACTTCGTCTCGTGTCCGGATGGGACTTTCCTTGGCGTGGAAGGCAAGCTTGGCGATACGGGTATGTAGATCTCCTACCATTGTAACCGACTCTGTGTGACCCTAGCCCTCTCTGGTGTCTATATAAACCGGATGGCTTTAGTCCATAGGACGAACAACAATCATACCATAGGCTAGCTTCTAGGGTTTAGCCTCCTTGATCTCATGGTAGATCTACTCTTGTAACCCACATCATCAATATTAATCAAGCAGGACGTAGGGTTTTACCTCCATCAAGAGTGCCCGAACCTGGGTAAAAACATCGTGTCCCTCATCTCCTGTCACCATCCGCCTAGACGCACAGTTCGGGACCCCCTACCCGAGATCCGCCGGTTTTGACACCGACATTGGTGCTTTCATTGAGACTTCCTCTGTGCCGTCGCGATCAGGAAGGATGCCTTCTCCCGTCTTTAAAGACGGCATCGTCGTCAAGAGAGCTTTGGCCGCCGGCCAAACTGTCCGGCTAGGTGGTTTTCTTATGACTGTCTGTTCGGCCATCACTCCGACGATGACCTCTCAGGTCATCAAAAGCGATCTTCACGTCAGCCCGGAATTCGCTGAGCAGTTAGATCCGATTGAGCTCTCCTCTATAAACGAGCTCTTGGATCGCATCGCCGCCCTGGGAGTCGCTACAGACTACGATCAGATTAGGCTTAAACCCGATCTGAGAGAGATTAACTCTCCTCAGGCCACCCACCACGTTGTTGTGGTAGAGGAACAATGCGGCAACCCTTCTTCTATGTTGAAAACCAACTATGTCCGGATTCCCGATCCCTCCAAGCCGGATTCCCGCGAAGGGACGGACGCTAATCAAATACTGAACTTAGAGTCAGGCATCGGACTAGATTCGTTGGAAAGCATCCAGCAAGTCAAGCTTCCAAATCCGGAAACGTCTTGGCCTTTGAGCCACAGATCAGGCGGGGTTCCGAACTTGATTCCACCCGCCCACCGAAACATAAGCGATCTATCTCGAATACGGCAGGAGCCCGATGAAACAGTACATCATTACTGGGCCAGATTCCTCCTGGTTATGAACAAGATAAAGGACTGCTGCGAAGAAAGCGCGATTTCAATTTTCTGCAACAATTGCACGGACAAGGGAATCATGAACGCCATAAGTCGTCGCGAAGTTACACGCTTCATCGACCTAGCGACTATCGTACAAAAATACTGTGCGGTAGAGAGTGCCAGGAACACCGAAACTAGGTTTTGGGACAGTCCGGGCTTGACCACAACCCTAGTCCGAAGTAAAAGGGTGCGCCATACTCAAGCACTTGGGTTAAAAACCAAAAAGCAAAGACCCCCTAAAGGGCATGGAACCGTACTGGAGGGCTGGCTCAACGGACCCTGCAAAATCCACAGTACGGAGGGCGCCACTCCAACACACAGCCTTCGAGCATGTTGGATACTACGGCAGGTGGCCAAAAGTGGCGAAGGCTTTCTAGCCCCGGGCAAACAGCCCAGCAGTACCGGTACGGTATTAACAGTCTTCGAGACTTTCGCATCAAATAACATGCGAAAATGAACAATCCGCGGCCTCGCCGAAGTGTA
>NW_021182852.1:0-870 GCF_002162155.2 Triticum dicoccoides | reverse complement strand
TGATGGTGTGCTGTATTCTGTTCAATACGCTCCAACAAACGGTTTGTCTCCCGCTTGTTTCTCTCAGCTTCCATCATCACCTCGGCTAGTGAAGGAGGATGAGGCAGATTTTCATTCCTGGCTTCACTGCCTTCGGCCTGCTCTTGGGAAGCAGGGTTAGCGCGCGTGTTGACCATCCTAGGTAAACAAGACAATGATTTAGTCAGGATGGTAAAATTCCGACATAGGATATAGAATGTAAGGAATAACTCGAAATGCAAGATGATCATCCGTATGACATGGTAGATACAGAAACTGCTTCTTTTATTCCATCGTCATACACACCATACAGGGTTTAGTACAAGACCAAACAAAGTACTATTACGGTGAAAGAGGATTACATCTCATCGGAGGCATTCCAAGCTCTTATACATTATTTTTCTACATCTCCGGAAGAGTACAAACTAGGTCATAACCGACGAGTCACGCGGGACGATAGAAGACACAGCTAGTGCGAACTAGTGATACTACTGCTAACTCAGACCGATCCGTAGTAGTCCTCGTAGAAGTCACCTCCATAGCCTGGAAGCTCAACATGATCATCCGGAAACAGACGATCTCGCGAAGCTTGTGGACCATAGGGGCTAGGATGAGGCCTTGGACCAACAAACGGTGGCCTGCGGGGACCGCGAGGTGGGGTGATGCCTCCTACATCACGCCAAACCATCACGTCTGGCAGAGCGGATCTCACAGGATAGAGATCGCGCATATCTGAATATCCAGCTTGCACCGCCGGTGCGAACCGAGTCAAAGTGGCCCAGTGGTCAGCACGGGTATTGAAGAGCTCTAACCTCAAGGCCCGATTTTCACGGTCCTTATCCTCGAGCATCT
>NW_021182851.1:0-753 GCF_002162155.2 Triticum dicoccoides | reverse complement strand
AGTTTTTGCCGTAAGCCTCTCTACTTTCTTGCACATGCTATGTGGGTGAAATGATGATACCATGCCAACTTGGAACCTTTTTAGAGTTCATTTCAAATGCTTTTAAATTTCATGGTATTATAGCTCAAAATAATCAGTAAATGCATGAAAAATAACAAATGAAGTCAGAAAGGGTTGTAAATTGATGATGTGGCTTTGAATGGTGCATTTTGAACACATAAAAACAAGGGGGTTCAAATAAGTTCAAAAGAAATGAAATCCCTTTGTAACAGACGAGTTTCCGTATGAAACCTTGATACTTCAAAGGAGATTGTCTGTTTTGTACACGAAGTGCATCCAGTTTTTGCCGTAAGCCTCTCTACTTTCTTTCACATGCAATGTGGGTGAAATGATGATACCATGCCAACTAGGAACCTTTTCAGAGTTCATTTCAAAGGCTTTTCAATTTCATGGTCTTATAGATCAAAATAATCAGTAAATGCATGAAAAATAACAAATGAAGTCAGAAAGGGTTGTAAATTGATGATGTGGCTTTGAATGGTGCATTTTGAACGCAGAAAAACAAGGGGTTTCAAATAAGTTAAAAAGAAATGAAATCCCGTTGTAACAGACGAGTTTCCGTATGAAACCCTGATACTTCGAAGGAGATTGTCTGTTTTGTACATGAAGTGCATCCAGTTTTTTCAGTAAGCCTCTCTACTTTCTTGCACATGCTATGTGGGTGAAATGATGATACCATGCCAACTTGGAACC
>NW_021182850.1:0-1734 GCF_002162155.2 Triticum dicoccoides | reverse complement strand
GGCGTCCGTGGTCGCTACCGTGACGACGTCCGCCTCGACTCGCTTACGCTAAGACAGGAAGGCAGTGGAGTCATGTGCTCATCTCGGTGTCCGTTGTCGCTACCGCGACGACGTCCGCCTCGACTCGCGTTACGCTCAGACAGGGTGGCACTGGTGTCACGTGCTCGTCTCAGCGTCCGTCGTCGCTACCGCGACGACGTCTACCTTGACTCGTGTTACGCTAAGATAGGATGGCACTGGTGTCACGTGCTCGTCTCGGCGTCAGTCGTCGCTACTGCGACGACGTCCGCCTCAACTCGCGTTACGCTAAGACAGGGTGGCACTGGTGTCACGTGCTCGTCTCGGCGTCCGTCGTCGCTACCGCGACGACATCCGCCTCGACTCACGTTACGCTAACACAGGGCGGCACTTGTGTGTCAGGACCCCGACTCAATGCCAGATCGATCTAGCATGTAACACCTCATATCACCTTGCGGCCTCACGCACGGTATTCCCACGGGTGTCGCCTTACCTTTGCCCGGGACCGTTTGCGCCTTTTGGCACACGTATATGACAGTGTCGCTAGCATCCATATGATAAGGAGCCCGGGCTGACATGGCTAGTCGTAAACCCAAAGTGGCACAGACTTACAGGGACAGGCATCCATGACCCAGCATCGAACGTGTCGGTCATCAGCGAGTGAATCCAGGCTGTAGCACTGGGCTAGAAGGACTCCGGTGAACCGGGCTGTAGCGGGCTAACAGGACTCCGGTATTCATCGTGTGACATTTCCCCGAAGGGACAGACACAGGAACGAAGAAGGACACATGCCGGCCAGCCTAAGTGTTCCGGAGCAGTAGCAAGCTACCATGGCTCAGTGAAACACTAGGAGACATTTCCCCGTAAGAGAGGCTACTAAAGATAAACAACTAGATGGTCAGATCCCACACATACCAAGCATTTCAATAACATACACACAATATGCTCGATATGTGCAAATACAACATGGCATCACAACATGACTCTACGACTCAAGTAATTTATTCAATAGGCTCCGAGGAGCGAGATATTACAAACATGGGTCTCATGACCCAACAATCAGAGCATACAAATCAAAGCACAAGCGGAAGTTATCATGTCTGGGTACAGACATCTATAACTGAAAAAGGCTGAGAAGCCTGACTATCTACCAGATCCTGCCGGGGCACAAGATCGTAGCTGAGGTAACAAGCTAAACGTCGAAGTCCACGCGAAACTACTAGTGAGACTGAAGTCACTCTGCAAAAACATAAAATAGGCAAACGTGAGTACAAATGTACCCAGCAAGACTTACATCAGAACTAACTACATATGCATCATTATCAACAAAGGGGATGGTGGGGTTTAACTGCAGCAAGCCAGCTTTGACTCGGTGGCTATCCTGAACTACGACTGCAATGTAACTCTTTTGAGGTGGCGCACACGAGTCCACATATTCCCCATATCAATACACCACTATGGATCCGCTCCCGTCTCCCTACGAGAGCGCCATCCATAGCACTCACGCTTATCTTGCGTATTTTAGAGTATCCACTTTCACTTGTCTATGAACTGATATAAGCAACCCAGAAGTCCTTTACCATGGACACGGCTATTCGAATAGATGATGTTAACCCTGCAGGGGTGTACTTCTTCATACATGTTTCCACCACTTAGCGTCTGCACACGACATGTGCTCGGCAGACTTCAAGCGAAAGCCGACGTGGGTGTAGACCA
>NW_021182849.1:0-1670 GCF_002162155.2 Triticum dicoccoides | reverse complement strand
ACATTTTTACAGAAGACGCTGCAACCCCTTCTGATGGGTTCTATGTAGACGTTGACATCAACGAGTAGGCTAAAGACCCAGGTGGTGACCCTGAGCTTGTGAAGGACCACGTAGTATAGCTAGGCTTTCCAAGCCTCTTTTATTTTACTAGTTGTCTGTACTCAGACAAGTTACTTCCGCTGCTGGTTTGTATGACTGTATGACTTGTATGTGGGGTCGTGAGACCCGTACCTTTGTGTATGCTATGTATGGCTCCCTGAGCCTTAAATAAAGTACTTGTGTCATAGAGTCATGTTGTGATGCTTCGTTGTATTTGCACATATCGAGCATATTGTGTGTATGATTGAAATGCTTGGTATGTGTGGGATCTGACTATCTAGTTGTTTATCTTTAGTAGCCTCTCTTACCGGGAAATGTCTCCTAGTGTTACCGCCGAGCCATGGTAGTTTGCTACTGCTCTGGAACACTTAGGCTGGCCGGCATGTGTCCTTCTTCGTTCCTGTGTCTGTCCCTTCGGGGAAATGTCACGCTTTGAGTACCGGAGTCCTGTTAGCCCGCTACAGCCCGGTTTACCGGAGTTCTGTTAGCCCAGTGCTACAGCCCGGACCCACTTGCTGATGACCGACACATTCGAAGCTGGGTCATGGATGCCTGTCCCTGTAAGTCTGTGCCACTTTGGGTTTACGACTAGTCATGTCAGCCCGGGCTCTTTATCATATGGATGCTAGCGGCACTTTCATATACGTGAGCCAAAAGGCGCAAACGGTCCCGGGAAAAGGTAAGACGACACCCGTGGGGATACCGTGCGTGAGGCCGCAAAGTGATATGAGGTGTTACCAGCTAGATCGATGTGACATCGAGTCGGGGTCCTGACAGCGTTGGCATCAGAGCCGGACTGCCTGTAGGTTCTCCAAGCCAAACTGATCGATGTTGAGTCTAGAAATTCTTTAGTTATATGTAGGGGAATTGTTTGTGGGATGGAACGTAAGGCTCTTTTTACTCCTTATACCTTATGACTTTCTGATCTGAGTCAGTCCATTCTTCCACCGGGGGTTAAGAAATTAGGATCTGTTCTCTCTATCAGGATCACGAGTTACTAATCAGTAGTACCTTATAAGTTTGATGGTTACCAGCCTAGTTCAGTTCTACTACCACATTATGTTGCCAGAATGGTTTCAGAACTTTGATATGATGATGATGAGTGGGTACGAAATCCTTTGTCAAATGTCTCACATCCTTTTTGAGCATTTACAGCTGTTATGCTGCCGAAATTTTGCTAGAAATTCTAATGCCTTTGCATTATGATTGTGCTTTCAGATGGCCACTCGCGACCTCAATCAAGTGGTTCGCCTGACTCGATGCCTAGATGTACCCGGCCATACTGCTAAGTTGGTCAGGGTAATGACTGAGGCTGGATATCGCTGGTATCCCGAGTACACGGTCGAAGAGCAATTCCGAGACTTTAATCAAAGCCAGTATCTCTGCACTGTCAGGATATTTCCATCTTATCCTGGATCTACCGAGCCTCTTCACTGCTCCTATGGACTCGGGGTTACTATTGAGATGGCTGTGCAGGACGCCGCCTACTCTATGATGACCATTATGCGAGTCAGATCTGGGTTATTTCGGGACTCTGATTTCCGGTATATGCCAGGATCACTTCCGGGAGC
>NW_021182848.1:0-982 GCF_002162155.2 Triticum dicoccoides | reverse complement strand
TCCTCCGACGTTCTCTCGCATGATGAACTTCATCTTCAACCCCTACACCAATGAATTCGTTTTGGTCTATCTCGACGACATTCTGGTTTTCTCGAAGAACAAGAAAGATCATGCCAAGCACTTGCGTTTGGTTCTTGACAAGCTCAGAGAACATCAGTTCTACGCCAAGTTCTCCAAGTGTGAATTTTGGCTCGATGAGGTTCTTTATCTTGGTCATATCATCTCTGCCAAGGGCATTTCCGTGAATCCTGAGAAGGTGTCTGCAATTGTGAATTGGGAACCTCCTCAGAACGTGAAGCAACTCCGCAGTTTCCTTGGTCTCGCAAGCTATTGCAGAAGATTCGTTGAAAACTTTTCTAAGATCGCCAAGCCTCTCTCAAATCTTCTTCAGAAGCACGTCAAGTACGTTTGGTCTCCGGAGTGTGATATTGCTTTCAACTCTTTGAAAGAGAAATTGATCACTGCTCCAGTTCTGACTCCGCCTGATGAAACCAAGCCGTACGAGGTATTTTGTGATGCCTCTCTCCAAGGTCTTGGTGCTGTACTGATGCAAGAGAAGAAAGTTGTTGCTTATACCTCTCGCCAGTTGAAACCTAATGAGAAGAACTACCCCACTCATGATCTCGAGTTGGCGGCAGTTGTGCATGCTTTGTTGACTTGGAGACATCTTCTATTGGGAAGGAAAGTGGACATTTTCACTGATCACAAGAGTCTCAAGTACATCTTCACTCAGCCTAATCTCAACCTCAGACAGACTCGATGGGTCGAAATGATTCAAGAGTACAATCCGAGTATCGAGTATACTCCAGGCAAGGCTAATGTGATTGCTGACGCGTTGAGCAGAAAAGCATATTGCAACAGTCTGATTCTCAAGCCTTATCAACCCGAGCTTTGTGAAGCTTTCCGCAAGCTTAATCTGCAAGTTGTTCCTCAAGGTTTCCTCGCCAACCTTCAAGTTTCTCCTACCTTGGAAGACCAGATT
>NW_021182847.1:0-1076 GCF_002162155.2 Triticum dicoccoides | reverse complement strand
GTCTCTGCCTGAGATTCAAATCCGGTTGGGTGAAAATATACTTCAGACTTTGGTGATCAGTGAATATTTCGCAACGATTACCGAGGAGGTAATGTCGCCAGGTCTTAAGTGCATAGACTACGGCTGCAAGTTCTAGATCATGAGTAGGATAATTCTCCTCATGTGGGTGCAATTGCCGTGAAGCGTAAGCAATTACGTGTCGATCTTGCATGAGAACGCAACCTAGTCCTTGTCGCGAGGCGTCGCAGTAGATAACAAAGTCCTTAGAGAAGTCTGGCGGTACCAGTACGGGAGCAGAAGTCAGGCGTCTTTTCAGTTCCTGAAAGCTGTGCTCACATTGTGGAGTCCATTCGAACTTTTTATCTTTCTTGAGGAGTTCAGTTAAAGGTTTAGCAACTTTGGAGAAGTTTTCGACAAAGCGACGGCAATAGCTCGCTAAGCCTAGAAAACTCCGAACTTGCTTGACCGATTCAGGTGGAGTCCAATTAAGAACGGCTTGAACTCGCTCAGGGTTAACAGCAATACCTTTACCAGATATTACATGACCCAGATAGGTCACTTCTGATAACCAGAATTCACATTTAGAAAGTTTGGCATAAAGGCGATGCTCTCGAAGTTTCTGCAACACTAGCCTTAGATGTTCGGCATGTTCTTCCTCGTTCTTGGAGTAGATGAGTATATCATCGAGGTAAACCACGACGAATTTATCCAAATACTCCATGAAGATTGAGTTCATTAACCGAGAAAAGGTGGCTGGAGCGTTGGTTAATCCGAAGGACATGACGGTGTACTCGTATTGGCCGTAACGAGTAACAAAGGCCGTTTTAGGAATGTCCCCGTTTCTGATTTTGATTTGATGGTAGCCCAACCTCAAATCCATCTTGGAGAAGACTGAGGATCCAGCGAGCTGATCGTACAGGTCGTTGATCCTGGGAAGCGGATATTTGTTCTTGATTGTGACCAAATTGACAGGTCGGTAATCTACAACCATCCGGTCCGTACCATCCTTCTTCTTGACGAATAGGACGGGGCAAGCCCACGGAGATGAACTAGGGCGGATGAAACCCTTTTTCAAG
>NW_021182846.1:0-879 GCF_002162155.2 Triticum dicoccoides | reverse complement strand
GAGCCCGCTTCGACGCCCACTGCAACCGCGGTGAGCCCCCGGAGCGTTTCCCCCTTCTTCCCTGGTCTCTCCCGACCTCTAGGCCCTAGCTCCACCTCGACCGAGAGCTCCACGCCGCCGGCGATGTCGCCGTCGTGGCCACGGTCGCCGTAGCGCCCAACCGAGCACACCATCGTGCTCCACACATCACCAGGAGCACGTAGAACGCACCAACGCCTTCCCAAACCCCCTGCAACACTGATCCCGACCGCACCCGAACTCCGGCCGCCGCAGCCGAGCTCGCCGCCGTCAACTCCGGCCACCCCGAGCCCAACCACCACCACCAATAGACGCGGCTCGACCTCAGCAACACGTAGATGTCCTCCGCCGTCCATTTGGTTGCCGGAATAGCAAAAAGCACTCTCGCCGGCGTCATGTCGCCGGTGGGGTTTGACTGGTCCAACCTGGGGTTTGACCCCCCCAGGGTCACTGACGCGTGGGCCCTGTCGGCCAGATGGTTAGGTTAGCGCTAACTACTGTTAGTCAACCCCCCCTGACACTGACAGTGGGCCCCAGCGCCACTAATTAGTAATTAGAATTAATTTAAATCTGTTTAACCCCCCCTGTCACTGACGTGTGGCCCCCACACGTCAGGTTTGACTTCAGCCAGCCGCAGTTGACCTGCTGACGTCACACTGACGTCAGGCTGACGCAGTAATTGAATTTCTGGATTTAAATTAAATCAGGAAATTCCAGAATATTAATTAAACTTCAAAAATTCATAACTTTTATTCTGTAACTCCAAATTGGACAAATTATATATGAAAAATGATCAGAAAAATCCAATCTATCCATCTGTACCATTTCCATGCATGATCAAACAAGTTAAGTTGATGTTTT
>NW_021182845.1:0-3179 GCF_002162155.2 Triticum dicoccoides | reverse complement strand
GCACGCCTCAAAGCCAGGGGCGGGCCAAGAGAGGCGCACGAGCGCCCTGGGAGAGGCGTCGAGGAGCCCGCGTCACCAGTGGCGGGAGGAACAACTGGGGGTATCTGGTGAAACGGAAACACATGCTCATCAAAGTAAACGTGCCGGGAAGTGAACACACGGTGGGAGACGGGATCGTAGCACCGATATCCCTTGGAGTTGGAGGGGTAGCCAATGAAGATGCAAGCGGCAGATCAAGGTGCAAGCTTGTGAGAAGCAGTGTCGGCAGTGCTGGGATAGCAAAGGCACCCAAAAAATACGCAAGTCATCATAAGACGGGGGCGTACCAAAGAGAAGATGGTGATGTGCGTAGTTCCATCGTGGGCGGCAGGGTCTAATGTTAAGAAGAAGTGATGCGATGGCGAGTGCGTCTAGCCAGAAACGAGGCGGCACGTTGGCATGAAACAGGAGCATGCGAACACAGTCATTTAGTGTGCGAAGGACACGTTCGACTCGACCGTTCTGCTGTGAAGTGTACGGGCATGTGAGGCGGAAAACTATGCCGTGATGCGACAAAAAGTGCGGAAAGCAAGATTATCGAACTCTTTTCCATTGTCCGTCTGAAGCGCAAGGATGGGACGCCCAAACTGCGTGTGGACATAGGAGTAAAAGGCCGTCAAGGTAGAGAGTGCATCCGACTTTCTGCGCACAGGAAAAGTCCACACATAATGAGAATAATCATCAAGAATAACTAGATAATATAAATATCCCAAGTTACTGGGAACCGGAGAAGTCCACACATCGCTATGAATCAACTAAAAAGGAAAAGAAGCAATGGTGGTGGAATTAGTAAACGGCAGGCGAACATGTTTGCCGACTCGACAGGCATGACAAGTGTGAACCTCGATCTTATTGCAACTGAAACTGAAACTCCTAAGAATATGACGAAGTATGACGGGGTTGGGATGACCCAAGCGAGCATGCCAGAGATCGACGCCAGCGGAGAGAGCAACCGGTGCGATGGTGGTGGATGAAGGCGAGTGCACCGGATAGAGTTCGTCGGGGCTGTCACAATGGTGAAGTACCATCCTGGTTCGAGCGTCTTTGACACAAAAACCAAGCTCGTCAAATTCAACGGTAACAAAATTTTCACGAGTGAAACAACGAACGGAAATAAGATTCTTAATAAGATGAGGTGACACAAGTATGTTAGACAAAGATAATGGAGTAGAAGTAGAAGGAAAAGAAGTGTGCCCAACATGTGTGATAGGAAGTGTGGAACCGTCGCCGACAATGATGCGGTGGTCGGTGGAGACAGGAGTGAAGGAGGCAAGGTTATCAAGATGAGCAAACACGTGAGCCGTAGCACCGGTGTCCATGTATCAATCACCACCTCTAGTGTAGTTGTTCGGCATAGGAGCGGCATGCAGTCCGGTGAGGAGCACCGGGTCCCAGGGCGCCGGCGGCAGGGTCGGCGAGGGGGACGAAGATGCCATCAGGAGGCCATAGCCGCCGCTGAACGACGGCTGTGGGTACGCTCCATACAGCCCCAGCTGCAACTGCGGTGCCGGGTAGGCCGGATGGCCTGCCGGAAAAACCTGCGGGCCCGCAGACAGATGCTGTAGGTGCTGGGCGTTGTCTGGCTGCTGCCCAGTGGGCGAGTGCTGGCCCGCTGACGACCCCCACCAGTACCCGGGAGACTCGTTGATACGTTCATTTTGCATCATGCTTTTATATCAATATTTATTGCATTATGGGCTGTTATTACACGTTATGTCACAATACTTATGGCTATTCTCTCTTATTTTACAAGGTTTACCATGAAGAGGGAGAATGCCGGCAGCTGGGATTCTGGCCGGAAAAGGAGCAAATATTGGAAACCTATTCTGCACAGCTCCAAAAATCCTGAAACTCCATGGAAGTTATTTTTGGAATTAATAAGAATTATTGAGCGAAGAAAATACCAGAGGGGCCCCACACCCTGGCCAGGAGAGTGGGGCCGTGCCCCCCCCCTACTGGGCGCGCCCCCTGTCTCCTGGGCCCCCTGGTGGCCCTCCGTTGCCCATCTTCTGCTATATGAAGGCTTTTACCCTGGAAAAAAAATCAAAAGCAAGCTGACGGGACGAAACTCCGCCGCCACGAGGCGGAACCTTGGCGGAACCAATCTAGGGCTCCGACGGAGCTGTTCTGCCGGAAAAACTTCCCTCCGGGAGGGGGAAATCATCACCATCGTCATCACCAATGATCCTCTCATCGGGAGGGGGTCAATCTCCATCAACATCTTCACCAGCACCATCTCCTCTCAAAACCCTAGTTCATCTCTTGTATCCAATCTTGTATCAAAACCACAAATTGGTACCTGTGGGTTGCTAGTAGTGTTGATTACTCCTTGTAGTTGATGCTAGTTCGTTTACTTGGTGGAAGATCATATGTTTAGATCCTTAATGCATATTAATACTCCTCTGATCATGAACATGAATATGCTTTGTGAGTAGTTACATTTGTTCCTGAGGACATGAGTGAAGTCTTGCTATTAGTACTCATGTGAATTTGGTATTCGTTCGATATTTTGATGAGATGTATGTTGTCTCTCCTTTAGCGGTGTTATGTGAACGTCGACTACATGACACTTCACCATTATTTGGGCCTAGAGGAAGGCATTGGGAAGTAATAAGTAGATGATGGGTTGCTAGAGTGACAGAAGCTTAAACCCTAGTTTATGCGTTGCTTCGTAAGGGGCTGATTTGGATCCACTAGTTTCATGCTATGGTTAGGTTTACCTTAATACTTCTTTTGTAGTTGTGGATGCTTGCAAGAGGGGTAAATCATAAGTGGTATGCTTGTCCAAGGAAGGGCAGTACCCAAGAACCGGTCCACCCACATATCAAATTATCAAAGTACCGAACGCGAATCATATGAGCGTGATGAAAACTAGCTTGATGATAATTCTCATGTGTCCTCGGGAGCGCTTTTCTCATTATAAGAAATTGTCCAGGCTTGTCCTTTGCTACAAAAAGGATTGGGCCACCTTGCTGCACTTTATTTACTTTCTTTACTTGTTACCCGTTATAAATTATCTTATCACAAAACTATCTGTTACCTACAATTTCAGTGCTTGCAGAGAATACCTTACTGAAAACCGCTTGTCATTTCCTTCTGCTCCTCGTTGTGTTCGACACTCTTACTTATCAAAAGGACTA
>NW_021182844.1:0-1380 GCF_002162155.2 Triticum dicoccoides | reverse complement strand
AAAAAAAAAATAAAAAAAAATAGTATTTCGCCAAAAATAATCCTCTTATCGATGAGTCATTCTCATGTGTACGGCATTTTGCCATCCTTGGGTGATCCTCCGGGAGCTTAGGGTCGTGATTTAGTCCTGTTGGGATGATCTGCATACAAAAGAAAATGTATTTTAGTGGTGACAAAAATCTCTAGTAGACCATTGGAAAAAGAAGATGAAGAAAGTTTGAATGGAAAAAGGAAAATGAGGGGACAGGCATGGTTTCAACTTCCCAGTATAAATTCTAACCTATTTGTATTAAAAAAAAGCTTAACTATTCAAAAAAAATGATCTATATATAATATATTTCGGTATTTGGTCATGTGGCTTCCCTAAAAAAATGTAAATGACAAAAAGGGCAAGGATTCTAGTACTGATTTTGTGAAGTATTCTTAAGAATCTGACCTTTTCCAGCCAGATGTAGTTAACATTGTTCTGCAACAGGACCCCATGGAGAATACCCTGGAGTCTGTGAGATTTATGTTCATGAGAAAAGAAAGAGAAAAAGGTTAGAAAATCATGGGGGAATGCATGCAAACTTGGAAAAACTGTAAAAAGAGAAAAAAATCTGTTTGCAAAAAAAAAGAGAAAAATGAACGGAAATTTTCTTTAGTCATACGTACCGAGTAGTCAAATGGAACACCCTGCAGGAAAGAAAAAATGCATAGAAAAAAAGAAAGTTATTTTTTCAATGAAAGAAGAAAGTTTAAGAACATTGTGAATAACTAAAAGAAAGCAAAAAAATAAACGATGTAGCAAAAACCAGCTAAATAAAAAAGAGGTGGGGTGTGTGTGTGTGCGTGTGTGTGTGGGGGGGGGGGTTATTAAAGAGATAAGTCAATACTCACATATTTTCTTAAGATTTCTTTGGTTTCTGGCATCAGTTTTTCATTGCAAGGGTGAGCAACCATGTAGTAAGTTAGACTCTCGCGCAGGCTCTTTGCATGCTCCTGTTTTTGTTTTACATAAAAATAACAGTTAACTTGAAGTAAAAAAGGAAAAAACATGTTATATTGGTGTAAAAACGCAGCAGGATATAAGAATAAAAAAAAGATAAACACCTGTGAGAGACTAAAAAAAATGAGCCTGACAAAAAACATAAAAAAGGATGAGGTTTTAAGCAGCAAAAAGTTGAGCTACATTACATGGATATGCGATGTGTGTGTTATCAGTTGAACAAAAAAATAATACAAAAAAGACGAAAAGGGGTGGTTGCTATGACTTACGGGTTCGAAACACAAAGTGTTGTCTCCATCATGTCCTTGTACCAACTTCATTGTGAAGATCCCACTATCTGCCCTGCAATTCATAATTATGTTTTTCACATCACTGAAGTTAGATGAAAAAAAA
>NW_021182843.1:0-1960 GCF_002162155.2 Triticum dicoccoides | reverse complement strand
TGGGTAGTAGGAACGAGACTCATCAAAGGTCACATCACGCGAGATGCGCAAGCGACGACCTACAGGATCCCAACATCGATAGCCCTTGTGCTCATCGCTGTAGCCAAGGAAGACACACTCAACCGACTGAGCAGTCAGTTTGGTGCGTTCTCGGGGGGCAAGAAGAACATAGCACACACATCCAAACATACGAAGAGCTGAGTAGTCGGGAGAGCGACCAGTGAGACACTCCATAGGAATACCACCCTGAAGAGCAGTCGATGGCTGAATGTTGATGAGATAGGTGGATGCAGAAACAGCCTCAGCCCAAAAATGGGGTGGAAGGGAAGCAGCAATCATTAGCGCACGAGCCGTCTCAAGCAAATGACGATGCTTGCGTTCGGCAACGCCATTCTGAACATGAGCCCCAGGACATGAGAACTGGGCAAGAGTACCCTGTTCCGCTAGAAAACCATGCAACAGCTGAGAGATATACTCCCCAGCAGAGTCAGCACGAAAAGTACGAATGGACGTGGCAAACTGGGTGTGAACCATGGCAGCAAAACGTTTGTATATAAAGAGAACCTCGCTACGAGATTTCATGAAGTAGAGCCAAGTGTAGCGACAGAAATCATTAATAAACAAAACATAGTAGCGATGACCACCTTTCGAATCAAAGGGAGCAGGACCCCAGACATCAGAATGAACTAAGTCAAACGGATGCTGGGATACTGACTCACTAGTAGGATAAGGTAACTGAGTCTATTTGCCAAGTCTGCAACCATTACAATGTAAGGAGACATCTCCAGATACAGACCCTAAGAGGCCCTGACGCACTAAGGAAGATAAACGAGAGCCACAGATGTGACCAAGTCGATGATGCCACTGCTGGAAGGACGCAGACGAAGAGGCAGCAAGAGCATGGGAGCTGTCAGAGGTGGTGGCAGCGGAAGGAACACAAAGCCAGTCAACCTCCCAAAGGCCATCTGACTCACGGCGTCGGGGGCCAGCACCAACCAAAGCTTTGGTGCGATGATCCTGAATGGAGCAAGAGTCGGTGTCAAGAATGACACGACAACCAGAATCAGTAAGTTGGGCAGCAGACAAAAGATTCATGGTAAGGCGAGGAACATGTGAAACACTCGAAACAGAAAAAGATGGAGTGGAAAGAATACCACGACTAGCAACAGGAAGAGGTGTGCCATCGGCGGTAAGAACATTGACAGGCAAATCAAGAGGTCGGAGAGAAGACAACATAGAAGAATCAGAAGACAAGTGGAAGGAGGCTCCAGAATCCAAAACCCACGAAGATGTACCTGACTGTGTAGATGCCTGCGGTGGTGGAGAAGGGGCTGCAGTCATAGCAGCAGCTGAACCAGTCGACGTAGAGCCTGAGAAAGTAAGGAGGCGCTTGAGGCAAACAATGTCCTGGTCAGTGAGTGACGGAGTCGAGGAAGACACGGGAGTCCCGCTGGAGGAGGAGCGCCTCTGATCTCGCTTCTTCTGGCGACAGTCAGACTCTGGGTGACCTGACCGGGAGCAGTAACCACAGACGGTGTCACGGCGCGACGTGCCCTTCTCAGCATAAGGAGGACGGCTCACCCCCCTGGAGGAGTATGCAGGAGCGGCGGAGCAGTGAGGCGAGCAGACGCCACAGGGGCACGAGCAGCCAATACTGACGGAAACAGAAGCAACCCAGTAGAGCAAAGGTGGGTCTCCTCAGCACGAAGCTCAGCAAGTATCTCTGAGATAGGAACACGACCACGAGCAAGCAAGTGAGCACGTTGAGGCTCAAACTCCGACCGGAGACGAGATAAGAACTCATGGACCCGCTGAAACTCCAGATCAGACCGAGTAGTCTGACAGCAACGACAGGTTCCACAAACAACTGTCCAAAGAGAGTCAAGCTGGCGCCAGATGGCAGAGCACTGTGAATAGAACTCATCAACAGAGGAATCACCTTGCTGGAGTGCGTGCTCCT
>NW_021182842.1:0-1125 GCF_002162155.2 Triticum dicoccoides | reverse complement strand
GAAAAGGTTCCGACCTGCTCGCTGACCTCGCCGAAACATTTGCCAACCTCAGAAGGTATGATATCAAGCTCAATCCATCAAAGTGCACATTTGGAGTTCCTGGTGGCAAGTTACTCGGTTTTCTCGTTTCCGAACGGGGAATCGACGCCAACCCAGAAAAGATTGGCACTATTCTCCGAATGAAACGCCCTGTGCGAGTGCACGATGTCCAGAAGCTTACTGGATGCTTGGCCGCATTAAGTCGATTCATCTCACGACTCGGTGAAAAGGCATTGCCTCTTTACCGACTGATGAAGAAGGCTGACAAGTTCGAGTGGACTCCAGAAGCTGATGCAGCGTTTGCCGAGCTAAAAGCTCTGCTCTCCACCCAGCCGGTGCTTGCTGCTCCAATCAGCAAAGAGCCTCTGTTGCTCTACATCGCAGCCACAGGACAAGTCGTCAGTACTGTGCTATCGGTCGAGCGGGAAGAAGAAGGAAAAGCTCTCAAAGTTCAACGCCCAGTGTATTATTTGTCTGAAGTCTTGACTCCATCCAAGCAGAGATATCCTCATTATCAGAAGCTTGTGTATGGAATATACATGACCACAAAGAAGGTTGCTCATTATTTCTCTGACCATTCAATCACAGTCGTCAGCGACGCTCCACTATCAGAGATTTTGCACAACAGAGATGCAACTGGTCGAGTGGCCAAATGGGCGATTGAACCGGTACTGCTGTTAGCTTCATCAGGGAACTAATATTCAGATATGGAGTCCCGCACAGCATCATTACGGATAATGGGTCGAACTTTGACTCAGAGGAATTCAGAACCTTCTGCAACTCCCAGGGCACACGGGTCGACTACGCATCAGTCGCCCATCCGCAGTCGAATGGGCAAGCAGAGCGAGCTAATGGACTGATTCTCAAGGGACTGAAGCCTCGACTGATGCGTGATCTCAAACACGCGGCTGGAGCTTGGGTCGACGAACTTCCATCTGTACTCTGGGGACTGCGGACCACGCCTAATCGGTCGACCGGAAGAACTCCATTCTTCTTGGTCTATGGAGCTGAGGCAGTCTTGCCGAGTGATCTTCTCCACAATGCTCCTCGAGTTGAAATCTACAGCGAAGCAGAAGCTGAACAAGC
>NW_021182841.1:0-1454 GCF_002162155.2 Triticum dicoccoides | reverse complement strand
GGTGTACCGAATACCCGTTAGGTATCTCGGGAACCCTGTTCACATCGTTCGGGGCCGTATGGGAAACCTCGGCCGGACTCCCTGCGGATGGAACCTGGATAGGCGATAAACCTGGACTAGAGACTTAAGTGTTTAGGTAGGTCGTGGTCTACACCCACGTCGGCTTTCGCTTGAAGTCTGCCGAGCACATGTCGTGTGCAGACGCTAAGTGGTGGAAACATGTATGAAGAAGTACACCCCTGCAGGGTTATCATGATCTATTCGAATAGCCGCGTCCGCGGTAAAGGACTACTTGGTTGCCTATACAGTTCATAGACAAGTAAATGGAAACTGCTAAAAGCCTCAAGATAAGTGTGAGTGCCGAGGATGGCTCTTCCGTAGGAAGACGGAGGTGGATCCTCGGTAGTGTATTGAAGTGGTGAGTAGTGGACTCGTGTACGCAAAACCGTTTCAAATTGGAGTCTCATAGGTTAGCCTAGCCAAGAGTCGAAGCTGGCTTGCTGCAACAACTCCACCAACCCTTCTTGATAATATGCATGTATGTAGGATCTGATGTAAGTCTTGCTGAGTACCTTTGTACTCATGTTGCTATAATTTACATTTTTACAGAAGACGCTGCAACCCCTTCTGATGGGTTCTATGTAGACGTTGACATCAATGAGTAGGCTAAAGGCCCAGGTGGTGATCCTGAGCTTGTGAAGGACCACGTAGTATAGCTAGGCTTTCCAAGCCTCTTTTATCTTTCTAGTTGTCTGTACTCAGACAAGTTACTTCCGCTGCTGGTTTGTATCACTGTATGACTTGAATGCTGGGTCGTGTGACCCGTACCTTTGTGTATATTATGTATGGCTCTCTGAGCCTTAAATAAAGTGCTTGTGTCATAGAGTCATGTTGTGATGCCTTGTTGTGTTTGCACATATCGGGCATATTGTGTGTATGATTGAAATGCTTGGTATGTGTGGGATCTGACTATCTAGTTGTTTATCTTTAGTAGCCTCTCTTACCGGGAAATGTCTCCTAGTGTTACCGCTGAGCCATCGTAGCTTGCTACTGCTCTGGAACACTTAGGCTGGCCGGCATGTGTCCTTCTTCGTTCCGATGTCTGTCCCTTCGGGGAAATGTCACGCATTGAGTACCGGAGTCCTGTTAGCCCGCTACAGCCCGGTTTACCGGAGTCCTGCTAGCCCAGTGCTACAGCCCGGACCCACTTGCTGATGACCGACACGTTCGAAGCTGGGTCATGGATGCCTGTCCCTGTAAGTCTGTGCCACTTTGGGTTTACGACTAGTCATGTAAGCCCGGGCTCCTTATCATATGGATGCTAGCAACACTATCATATACGTGAGCCAAAAGGCGCAAACGGTCCCGGGCAAAGGTAAGGCGACACCCGTGGGTATACCGTGCATAAGGCCGCAAAGTGATATGAGGTGTTACGAGCTAGATCGATGTGACAT
>NW_021182840.1:0-1640 GCF_002162155.2 Triticum dicoccoides | reverse complement strand
TCCTTATGAAGGGTAAATAGCAATTGGCATATCACGTTGTGGTCTTTGCGTAGGTAAGAAACGTTCTTGCTAGAAACCCATAGCAGCCACGTAAAACATGCAAACAACAATTAGAGGACGTCTAACTTGTTTTTGCAGGGTATGCTATGTGATGTGATATGGCCAAAAGGATGTGATGAATGATATATGTAATGTATGAGATTGATCATGTTCTTGTAATAGGATTCACGACTTGCATGTCGATGAGTATGACAACCGGCAGGAGCCATAGGAGTTGTCTTTATTTTTTGTATGACCTGCGTGTCATTGAAGAACGCCATGTAAATTACTTTACTTTATTGCTAAACGCGTTAGCCATAGAAGTAGAAGTAGTCGTTGGCGTGACAACTTCATGAAGACACGATGATGGAGATCATGATGATGGAGATCATGGTGTCATGCCGGTGACAAGATGATCATGGAGCCCCGAGGATGAAGATCAAAGGAGCTATATGATATTGGCCATATCATGTCACTACTCTTATTTGATTGCATGTGATGTTTATCATGTTTATACATCTTATTTGCTTAGAACGACGGTAGTAAATAAGATGATCCCTCATTAAAATATCAAGAAGTGTTCTCCCCTAACTGTGCACCGTTGCTACAGTTCGTCGTTTCGAAGCACCACGTGATGATCGGGTGTGATAGATTCTTACGTTCACATACAACGGGTGTAAGACAGTTTTACACAGCGAAAACACTTAGGGTTAACTTGACGAGCCTAGCATGTACAGACATGGCCTCGGAACACGGAGACCGAAAGGTCGAGCATGAGTCGTATAGAAGATACGATCAACATGAAGATGTTCACCGATGATGACTAGTCCGTCTCACGTGATGATCGGACACGGCCTAGTTTGACTCGGATCATATAATCACTTAGATGACTAGAGGGATGTCTATCTGAGTGGGAGTTCATAAGATGAACTTAATTATCCTGAACATAGTCAAAAGACCTTTTGCAAATTATGTCGTAGCTCGCGCTTTAGTTCTACTGTTTTAGATATGTTCCTAGAGAAAATATAGTTGAAAGTTGAAAGTAGCAATTATGCGGACAGTAGAAAGCTTATGTCCTTAATGCGCCGCTCAGTGTGCTGAACCCCAAACGTCGTTTGTGGATGTTGCGAACATCGGACATACACGTTTTGATAACTACGTGATAGTTCAGTTAAATGGTTTAAGTAGAGGCACCAAAGACGTTTTCGAAACGTCGCGGAACATATGAGATGTTTCGAGGGCTGAAATTGGGATTTCAGGCTCGTGCCCACGTCAAGAGGTATAAGACCTCCGACGATTTTCTTAGCCTGCAAACTAAGGGAGAAAGCTCAATCGATGAGCTTGTGCTCAGATTGTCTGAGTGCAACAATCACTTGAATCGAGTGGGAGTTGATCTTCCAGATGAGATAGTGATGTTTCCCCAAAGTCATTGCCACCAAGCTGCTAGAGCTTCGTGATGAACTATAACATATCAGGGATAGATAAGATGATCCTTGAGGTATTCACGATGTTTGACACCGCGAAAGTAGAAATCAAGAAGGAGCATCAATTGTTGATGGTTGGTGAAACCACTAGTTTCAAGAAGGGCAAGGGAACAAAGG
>NW_021182839.1:0-1489 GCF_002162155.2 Triticum dicoccoides | reverse complement strand
CCCGTTCCGCGGCCGCATTACGTTCGGCCACGGACACAGCCTCCTTCAGGGTTGCCACCTCGTTTGTGGCCCCTGCAGTACCCATGTTATCCTTGTTATTCTTTTATTTGCAACCTAAATCCTTTTCTGTAAGGTAACTATTCAAAGTGGTTACTCACCTTCTTTGTCCTCGAGCTGCTTCTTGGCACGGCCGAGCTCTTGCTCGGACCGCTCGAGATCCTGCTTCAATGCACCAACCTCCGCAGTCAGTGCGGCAGAGGTCAGCAGCGCAGCCTGCAAACCCATATTGACACACTTTTTAGCAACCCTGCGTATATCTTTTTAGATCCTCAGTCCGGCTTTTCTTTCCAAACACCGAACCGAGCATCAGGGGCTACTGTCTATGCGGTATTACATTACATAATTTTAACTTCTTACCACAAAGCCTGTTAGAAGGCGGCTGCAGGCTTCGGTCAGCCCGCTCTTGGCGAGCTGAACCTTCTGAATCACCGCACTCATGATAGTGCGGTGTTCTTCCTCGATGGAAGCGCCTTTGAGCGCCTCCAACAAGTTGTCCGGCGCCTCCGGTTGGACGGGGGCCACCGGTGTCACGGTCATGCCCTTCTTGCGAAGGGGCCGCCCGTCGGACTCTGGAACCACTGCTGGTTCCGGCGTAGAGTCCGGCGCAATGTCCGGGAGGCTGCCTTGCGGCGCCTCCGAAGCCTCCTCCTGATGGGTCCCTTCCCGGGATCCCACCTCGGCGTCCTCAGCGGCGCGAGGGGTGGAGGCAGTCGGAATGGAATCCACATCCGATGCAGCCAACGACCCGCTCGACGAAGCAGGGAGATCATCGTCGGCCGGACTGCAGGCAGTATGCGGCATTAGAAGGACACTATGTGACGTAAAAGAAATTATAGATCATTCAGGGATCCGGATACTTACGATCTCGCCTGAGGCCTGGACCTTGAGGGCCACTCTTCATCGCCAACGTTGGTGTTGGTGGAGCTGTCCGGGGTAATAGTTCTTCCCCTCTTGGACCCTTCGGCCTCCCCTGTCGGGGAGGCCTTCCTCTTTCTCTCTCCCTCCTCTGGGAGAGAGTCTTCTTCCTCCTCCTCATCTTCGGGGGAGGGATCCGCCTCGGAGTCGTCGGACACCTGAAAACGGGAACTCTTTCGAGTACCCGTGGCCACCTTCTTGGCCTTCTTCTCCGGCACCACATGTGGTGCCGGAACCAGCAGGCCCGCTAGACGGGCGTCTACTGGGTTTTCTGGCATGGGAGTCGGGCAGATGAGCTGCTCCGCTTTCTTCATCCAGTCCTGTTAAAGGAAAAGGGAAATTGAAACCCGCTCAGAATCAAACTATTAACAACAAGTGTCCCGTAAAGGGGTAGAATCACTTACCTCGTCAGCTGGACGCTGCGAATGAAATCCGCGATCTTCCGTCGCGGATGCGGGGGCTTCGGTGCCCTTAAACAGCACCTCCAGGCGCTTTCATACGTCGTGTCGAAGAG
>NW_021182838.1:0-949 GCF_002162155.2 Triticum dicoccoides | reverse complement strand
GATCGACCCCAACTGGGCTCCACTACTGATCAACTAGAACGAAACAACACAAAGGGCAAGATCTTCATCGAGCTCCTCCTTGAGCTTGGTTGCGTCATCTGCACGGTAACATAGGCACCTGCAAACTGGTTTTGGAAGTATCTGTGAGCCACAGGGACTCAGCAATCTCGCACCCGCGAGATCAAGACTATTTAAGCTTATAGGAAGGATGGAGTAATGAGGTGGAGCTGCAGCAAGCGACTAGCATATATGGTGGCTACAATCGCAAAAGAGAGCGAGAAGAGAGGGCAAAGCACGGTCGATAAAAGTATGATCAAGAAGTGATCCTATAGCAACCTACGTCAAGCATAACTCCAACACCGTGTTCACTTCCCGGACTCCGCCGGAAAGAGACCATCACGGTTACACACACGGTTGATGTATTTTAAATAAGGTCAACTTCGGGTTTTCTACAACCGGACGTTAACAAATTCCCATCTGCCACATAACCGCGGGCACGGCTTTTGAAAGATAATACCCTGCAGGGGTGTCCCAACTTAGCCCATGACAAGCTCTCACGGTCAACGAAGGAATAGACCTCCACCCGAGACACTCCGATCAGACTCGGTATCTCGGTACAACAAGACATTTCGACAGGGTAAAACTAAACCAGCAACACCGCCCGAATGTGCCGACAAATCCCGATAGGAGCTGCACATATCTCTTTCTCAGGGCACACTCAGATGAGACTAGCTACGAGTAAAACCAACCCTCAAGTTTCCCCGAGGTGGCCCCGCAGGCAGCTCAGTTCGGACCAACACTCAGAGGAGCACTGGCCCGGGGGGGTTAGAATAAAGATGACCCTTGAGTCTGCAGAACCCAAGGGAAGGTGGTAGGTTGTTAGTGCAAATGGTAAAACCAATGTTGGGCATTGCTGGAGGAGCTTTACTTAAGGCGAACTGTCAAGGGG
>NW_021182837.1:0-1148 GCF_002162155.2 Triticum dicoccoides | reverse complement strand
GTATCTTCAACCTTTGGGTGAAATTGTTGTAGACACGGTATGTGTGAGAGTTTGATCCATAACCTAGTAGGAAACCTTCATGAGACTTAGAAGCAAATTTGGAACGACAATGCTTATCAAGAATGTAGCACTTTGAGCCGAATACTCAAAAGTATCCAACTTGGGGTTTGTTACCGGTGAGGAGCTCGTATGCCGTCTTGCCGAGTAGCTTGTGAAGATACAAGCGATTTGTTGCATGACAAGCTGTCTCAACCGCTTCTTCCCAAAAGTGCTTTGGCGTCTTGTACTCATCAAGCATCGTTCTCGCCATTTCGATGAGCGTCCAGTTCTTCCTCTCAAAAACTCCATTTTGTTGAGGCGTGTGCGTAGCCGAGAACTCATGTGAAATCCCTTCTTCGTCAAGAAAGGTGTCCACATTTGCATTCTTGAACTCCATTCCGTTGTCGCTGCGAACCTTCTTGATCTTCACTTCAAATTGATTTTGGGCCTTCCTAGCGAAGTTCTTGAAGATCTTTTGGACCTGCGATTTATCATCGAGAAAGAACACCCACGTAAATCTTGAAAAATCATCAACTATAACTAGACCAAAAGAATTTCCACCGAGACTCTTGTAAGAGTTAGGACCAAAGAGATCCATATGAAGTAGCTCAAGTGGCCTCTTTGTGGTCATGATGTTTTTCACGGGATGCCTTCCTCCAACCTGTTTACCTGCTTGATAAGCACTGCAAAGTCTATCCTTATCAAATATGACATCATTAACTCCAAGGATATGATTTCCCTTAATAAGCTTGTCAAGGTTTGGCATACCAACATGACCTAATCGTCTATGCCATAACCAACCTTTTGAGGATTTAGCAATGAAGCAAGTTTTAGGTTGAGCCTTTTTAGTGAAATCAACAATGTATAGATCACCTCTACGCACACCGGTAAAGACCATTTTATGATTGTCTCGACGAAACACTTGGCAATCTACTTCAGTAAATAGAACATTGAAACCGAAATCAGCAAGTCTAGATACTGAAAGTAAGTTGTACCCAAGAGATTCAACGAGCATGACATTTTGTATGGAGCTATCATGTGATATGGCCACCTTACCAAGGCCAACCACCTTACCCTTTGAGTTGTCACCGAAAGTGACATACTTTCGA
>NW_021182836.1:0-1215 GCF_002162155.2 Triticum dicoccoides | reverse complement strand
AAAGTTAGACGTCCTCTACTTTGTTGTTGCATGTTTTACGTGGCTGCTACGGGCTTAAGTAAGAACCAATCTCACCTACGCATCAAAACCACAACGATAGTTTGTCAAATAGACTCCGTTTTAACCTTCGCAAGGACCGGGCGTAGCCATACTTGGTTCAACTAAAGTTGGAGAGGCAGTCGCCCGCAAGCCATCTCTGTGCAAAGCACGTCGAGGGAACCGGTCTCGCGTAAGCGTACGCGTAAGGTTGGTCCGGGTCGTCTCGTCCAACAATACCGCCGAACCAAAGTATGACATGCTGGTAGGCAGTATGACTTGTATCGTCCACAACTTACTTGTGTTCTACTCGTGCATATAACATCAACATCAATAACCTAGGCTCGGATGCCACTGTTGGGTTTCGTAGTAATTTCAAAAAAATTCCTACGCACACGCAAGATCATGTGATGCATAGCAACGAGAGGAGAGTGTTGTCTACGTACCCAACGCAGACCGACTGCGGAAGCGATGACACGACGTAGAGGAAGTAGTCGTACGTCTTCACGATCCAACCGATCAAGCACCGAAACTACGGCACCTCCGAGTTCGAGCACACGTTCAGCTCGATGACGATCCCCGGACTCCGATCCAGCAAAGTGTCGGGGAAGAGTTTCGTTAGCACGACGGCGTGGTGACGATCTTGATGAACTACAGCAGCAGGGCTTCGCCTAAACTCCGCTACAGTATTATCGAGGAATATGGTGGCAGGGGGCACCGCACACGGCTAAGGAATCGATCACGTGGATCAACTTGTGTCAACTTATGTGTCTAGGGTGCCCCCCTGCCCCCGTATATAAAGGAGGGAGGGAGGAGGAGGCCGGCCTAGGGAGGAGGCGCGCCATAGGGGAGTCCTACTCCCACCGGGAGTAGGATTCCCCCTTTCCTAGTCCAACTAGGAATCCTTCCATGTAGTAGGAGTAGGAGACTAGGAAGGGGAAGAGAGAAGGGAAGGAAGGAGGGGGTGCGGCCCCTCCCCTTAGTCCAATTCGGACTAGGCCTTGGGGGGGCGCGCGGCCTGCCCTAGGCAGCCCCTCTCTCTTTCCCGCAGGGCCCAATAAGGCCCAATACTTCTCCCCGGCGAATTCCCGTAACTCTCCGGTACTCCGATAAATACCCGAATGACTCGGAACCTTTCCGAACTCCGAATATAGTCGTCCAATATATCGATCTTTACGT
>NW_021182835.1:0-1296 GCF_002162155.2 Triticum dicoccoides | reverse complement strand
GAAGGACACATGCCGGCCAGCCTAAGTGTTCCAGAGCAGTAGCAAGCTACCATGGCTCAGCGGTAACACTAGGAGACATTTCCCGGTAAGAGAGGCTACTAAAGATAAACAACTAGATAGTCAGATCCCACACATACCAAGCATTTCAGTCATACACACAATATGCTCGATATGTGCAAATACAACGAAACATCACAACATGACTCTACGACACAAGTACTTTATTTAAGGCTCAGGGAGCCATACATAACATACACAAAGGTACGGGTCTCACGACCCAACATACAAATCATACAGTCATACAAACCAGCAGCGGAGGTAACTTGTCTGAGTACAGACAACTAGTAAAATAAAGGAGGCTTGGAAAGCCTAGCTATACTACATGGTCCTTCACAAGCTCAGGGTCACCACCTGGGTCTTTAGCCTACTCGTTGATGTCAACGTCTACATAGAACCCATCAGAAGGGGTTGCAGCGTCTTCTGTAAAAATGTAGATTATAGCAACATGAGTACAAAGGTACTCAGCAAGACTTACATCAGATCCTACATACATGCTTAGTATCAAGAAGGGTTGGTGGAGTTATTACAGCAAGCCAACTTTGACTCTTGGCTAGGCTATCCTACGATACTCCAACTTGAAATGGTTTTGCGCACACGAGTCCACTACTCACCACTTCAATACACCACCGAGGATCCACCTCCGTCTTCCTACGGAAGAGCCATCCTCGGCACTCACTCTTATCTTGAGGCTTTTAGTAGTTTCCATTTACTTGTCTATGAACTGTATAGGCAACCAAGTAGTCCTTTACCGCGGACGCGGCTATTCGAATAGATCATGTTAACCCTGCAGGGGTGTACTCCTTCATACACGCTCCCACCACTTACCGTCATTTACACGACATGTACTCGGCAACCTTCAAGCGGAAGCCCAACGTGGGTGTCGGCCACGACCTACCTAATCACCTAAGCCTCTAGTCCAGGTTTATCGCCTATCCAGGTTCCATCCGCAGGGAGTCCGGCCGAGGTTTCCCATACGGCCCCGAACGATGTGAACAGGGTTCCCGAGATACCTAACGGGTATTCGGTACACCGTGCCACGTACCTACCGCATCACAGCCCACCCCTACGGTCAGCGCTGTCCACGGCCTCCAGTAGGCTACAAACACCAGAAACTACTTGCAACTCCTGGACGGAGAACTAGGGTGAATAAGAAGCCGAGAGGGTCCATTGGTTTCGGGCCCAATGCATGGTAGTAGCTGATTCTTAAATCACACATACAGATCTCAGTGCTTAAGG
>NW_021182834.1:0-963 GCF_002162155.2 Triticum dicoccoides | reverse complement strand
TCTCATGATCAGAATCATCTCCACCATGTTCTTCACGTGTAATAAGAGCCAATGTCTCCTCATCATAGTCACTAGCGGACTCATATCCACCATCCGCGGTAGCAATCATCACACGCGGAGATTTGCATTCTCTCGCATAATGACCTCCTCCCTTACAACGACGACAAATAATATCACTTGTGTGCCCTGTTGATGCCCTGGAAGAAGAAGAACTCTGTGCAGGCCCGGCAGGTGCGCTCTTGGCAGATAATGGTGGTTGTGCCTGTTTTCTTGTATCACGACTGGAGGAGGCACCTAATTGAGGTGCTGGTGCAGTTGAAGTAGAAGATGCACGCGGTGTCCATGATGAAGGTCGGCCTGCAGAAAAGTTAGTTCGCCCCAATGCTTGTCGATCCTGCACTTCACGTTCAGCTTTACAAGCAAGATGGAATAAACGAGTGATATTAGTATACTCCTTATAGTCTAGAATGGTTTGAATCTCTCTATTTAATCCACCTAGAAAACGTGCAAGCATAGCTTCATTCTCCTCAACAATACCACATCGAATCATGCCAGTTTGTAATTCCTGATAATATTCTTCTACAGAATTTTTCCCTTGTCTTAAACGCTGCAATTTTTGAAGCAATTCACGTTGATAATATGGTGGAACCCAACGCGTACGCATAGCAGTTTTCAAAGCAGCCCAAGTAGTTGGAATAGGATATAATCTACAATGCTCAGACCACCATACACATGCAAAACTAGTGAAAGCACAAACAGCAGCAGCAACTCGTCTCTCCTCAGGATATTGTAAACATGTAAATCGTTGTTCAGTTTCTAACTCCCAAGTAAGATATATATCAGGAACATATCTACCCTCAAATGGTGGAATATTCAATTTCAGTTTAGGAATATGGACATCATCTCGTACCTGAAGTGGTGGTGCAGGCCTACCATTACGAATATATACCTGAGGTCGACCTG
>NW_021182833.1:0-1062 GCF_002162155.2 Triticum dicoccoides | reverse complement strand
TGATGTAGGAGGCATCACCCCACCTCGCGGTCCCCGCAGGCCACCGTTTGTTGGTCCAAGGCCTCATCCTAGCCCCTATGGTCCACAAGCTCCGCGAGACCGTCTGTTTCCAGATGATCATGTTGAGCTCCCAGGCTATGGAGGTGACTTCTACGAGGACTACTACGGATCGGTCTGAGTTAGTGGTAGTATCACTAGTTCGCACTAGCTGTGTCGTCTATCGTCCCGCGTGACTCGTGGGATATGACCTAGTTTGTACTCCTTCCGGAGGTGTAGAAAAATAATGTATAGGAGCTTGGAATGCCTCCGATGAGATGTAATCCTCTTTTCACCGTAATAGTACTTTGTTTGGTCTTGTACTAAACCCTGTATGGTGTGTATGACGATGGAATAAAAGAAGCAGTTTCTGTATCTACCATGTCATACGGATGATCATCTTGCATTCCGAGTTATTTCTTACATTGTGAATCCTATGTCGGAATTTTACCATCCTGACTAAATCATTGTCTTGTTTACCTAGGATGGTCAACACGCGCGCTAACCCTGCTTCTCAAGAGCAGGCCGAAGGCAGTGAAGCCAGGGATGTAAATCTGCCTCATCCTCCTTCAATAGCCGAGGTGATGATGGAAGCTGAGAGAAACAAGCGGGAGACAAACCGTTTGTTGGAGTGTATTGAACAGAATACAGCACACCATCAGAGGGCTAACGTGGTGTCACTCAGTGATTTTATCAAATTGCATCCACCCACGTTCCACCACTCCGTCGAGCCTCTCGACGCTGATGACTGGCTTCGCAGTATCTCTCACAAACTGCGTTCCGCGCTGGTAGCGGAGGCTGACAAGGTCACCTTTGCTGCATATCATCTTGAAGGCCCCGCCAGTCTATGGTGGGAGAATTATGGAGCTATGCGCCCAGCGGGCCATGTCACAACTTGGGCTGAGTTCAGCGAGGCTTTCCGTGAACATCACATTCCGGAGGGTCTCATGGACCGTAAACGTGAAGAATTTTGCAGTTTCACCCAAGGCCGACTTTCTGTGGATGCCTATAGCAGGGAGTTTGGTA
>NW_021182832.1:0-1494 GCF_002162155.2 Triticum dicoccoides | reverse complement strand
ATTCCATAATTGGTACATGAAAACTTGCAGAGAGTCTAGGGGGACGAATACTTTGTATCTGAGAATTAAAGAGGAGCACGACCTCGTTGAAACTGATCTGTTGCATGTTCCATTTGAGGAGTTCTTCGAGTTCTTCAATCAAAAGGCCCTCGATAAATTAACGGTCTTTTGCTACTGTCTGTAAGTACTATTTCTGTCATTAAGTCTCTATATATAGCTCGGCTATTTCATTGCATGTATTTATAATTAATTATCCTTACTATATTATGGAGATTGAAGATCGTCGAGTGCAAGAAACAAAAAATGTATGATATTGGGTTCATTAACACAAATATCATAGATGAATTTCAGGTTAAAAAGAACGCCGAAGAGGCCGAGGCCAACTTGCTACAATCGTTGATCAAAAATCAAAACAAAGATTTAATACTCTTTCCTTACAACTTCGAGTGAGTGTTACTGTTGTGTGCATATTCGGTTTCCCTTATTACTGGAGTGAGGTTATAGTAATGTAATTGATGAGTTATGCATGCGTGCGCAACTTCCACTATGTTCTTCTGGAGATTAAGCTTGAGCGGGGACTAGTAACCGTCTTAGACTCGAGACGAAAAGATCCCTAAACCTATGCGGATATGACTAAATTGCTCAACAAGTAAGTTCAATCGATCATTATCGCACCATATCGGCAACTTTTTGTTCATTTCCTGATATCTCAAGTAATAATAATTATTTTCTTTGTCTTGCAGGGTTTGGAAACAGTTCACTGCAGAAGCTCCGGGACTGCCGAAGGAGCTGCGATATACATACCCGAAAGTAAGTACTACTAGATAGCTAGCTAGTTGCGCGCATCTCCTATTGATTCTATAGCTATACTTTCATCAATGCCATTTATAATGGTTCATTCTCAGTTTTATTGACCTCTATTTCTCGTAAAGTGCTTGTGGCAGGAACAATGGAATAATTTCTGTGGATACTACGTGTGCGAGTTCATGTACAACGCGACTTTGAAAAATAAGCGGGGCTACTCTAAAAGACAATATGAAGTGCGTAAGCAATAATATTCACAATTTCATTTTATTACACCATCATTTTTGTTGAGTTTTATTCATATATGTATTAACCCCCTTCTTCAAATTAGACGTGGCAGATGCGGAATGAACTCCTAGAACAAGATTGCATGAAAGCAGTTCAAGAGGAATTGGCGGGATTCTTTCTTGACCACGTCATCAATAAAACCGGAGAATACCAAGTGGAAGTTGATTTCAAATGCTAGGGGATTGTAAGAGATCTTACATATTGTATATGTATGTAGCCAGTAGTGTCGGATAGATAATACGAAAACTTGTTGTTCGACCAATCTCTCGAAGAAGGAGAGGTCGATCGATCACTTCTCTCGCTATGCATGACGAACTTCTGTACTTAATGATTTCCTTCATTTTCTTACTAGCTAGCGTGTCGAGGGCCTCTCTATGTACAGTACGTAGCGTCGACCAAGCA
>NW_021182831.1:0-899 GCF_002162155.2 Triticum dicoccoides | reverse complement strand
GGGAGGAGCTGGAGAGGAGCGGGGGTGTCTGGGGGGTTCGGGGGAGCGAGGGAGGCCGGTCCACGACGTCACCGGACGAGGGGAGCGGCGAGGCGGCGAGCAGGTGCGTGGCGCGCGCTGCGGTCGCCGTCGGGCACCTGCCTGCCTGCCTGGCCGGCAAGCAGCTCGCTGGAGCGGCGCTGGGCTGGGCCGGCAGGTGGGCCGGGTGCTGGGCGCCAGGTAAGTTTTTTCCATTTCTTTCTGTTTTCTATTTTTTTTTACTTCTGCAACTTTGTTGAATTAAATAAAATACTTAGGCAACTCCTAAAATCACCAAACTACTCCTGGTTCATAGTTGGATTATTTCCAACATGAAACATTTTAGTTTGGAGATATTTGAACATTTAAATATTTTATATAACTTTAAATGCCCAAATTCAAATATTTATGATTTAATTGAAAAACCCTAAGATCGCCTAGGAAAATGTGCACCACTTTTGGCAGAGGTTCTGAACCAAGACAAAAAATGATGGGCATTTTAGAAGGGCATTTCAGGTTCATTGAAAAAGTTTTTAGTAAACCCTAGTTGGTTTCAGAGGGGACTGGGGGTTCTGTCATCCCCATTTCAGGTTTCTGGTGAAAGAATAAACATGATGCAACACTCTAATGCATGACTAGCTAGGGTGTGACAACTCACCCCCACTCAAAAGAATCTCGTCCCGAGATTTGGGTTCCTCCGGGAAGAAGGCGGGATACTCGAGTCGAAGACGATCCTCCCTTTCCCAAGTTGCTTCATCCTCAGAATGGTGCGACCATTGAACTTTGAGAAACTTGATATTATGACGTCGAGTGGTACGCTCGGCCTGATCGAGGATACGAATGGGGTACTCTCGATATGTAAGATTATCTTGGAGATCAAG
>NW_021182830.1:0-1151 GCF_002162155.2 Triticum dicoccoides | reverse complement strand
TGCAATTTTCCAGCGTATGAAGAACTACACTGTATGTGATAGTGTGCTTGAGTATTATTTCCTACTTTTTTGCTTGTGCTGTATATATGGCTAACGCATTGTGATGCGTGCAGATCTATGCTGTCTCCATCACAATTCGTATTGTGGTAAGTTTTTCTTGTATTTCACCTCTGAATTATACTTCCAGAGCAATACATGTTTCGGTCACATGATTTGCAATGCTGGTTTTAAATGGTGTCAAGTTGCACATTCTATTTATTTGGGAAATTGTCATTGATGCTTCTGTTGGGGATCAAAATTTCACTTATTCAACTTAACAAAGGTTACAAGATCTGTACGCATAAATGTTTTTGGAATATATATTCATCTTAAGCACTGAAGTTTCGCCCATCTGGCCTATATGCCTTGCTTCAGGGTTAACTCAGTATCTTCCTTTTCTGCTTACCTTTAACAACTTGGATTTATGATACTTGCCCTCATCTGGAAGTTCGACTTTCCACCGTTCATGGTCCTGATCATAGCGATTCTAAATGATGGTACAATCCCTCTACCTCCCTTCTCTGTTTCAGAACAGAAGTAGAATCAGAAAGTATATAAATATTTAAACTTCTTTAACTATTTGTCGTGAACTTGTGGTCAATAGGTACCATCATGACTATATCAAAGGATCGGGTAAAACCATCTCCACTACCCGACAGCTGGAAGCTGGCTGAGATTTTCACAACTGGAGTTATCCTTGGTGGATACTTGGCAATAATGACGGTCATCTTCTTCTGGGCTGCGTACAAGACAAACTTTTTCCCGGTAAGATGACTCTGCTTAGGCGAACAAAATCTAAATTTTGGTGAATCTTAAGCGAATTGCTGTGTACCCTTGGGTAGTAAACTTGGCTAAAAACTATTTTTATGATGTCTACTACAACTTACCGACGCTTACAACTTAATAAAATTTCAGAGATTGTTTCATGTCGAAAGCCTCGAGAAGACAGCTCAGGACGATATCCAAAAGCTCGCGGCTGCCATTTACCTCCAAGTCAGCACCATCAGCCAAGCTCTCATCTTTGTCACCAGGTCACGCAGCTGGTCATTTGCCGAGCGTCCTGGGTTTCTACTGGTCTTTGCATTCTTCGTTGCGCAGCTGGTTTGCTCCTA